>NC_080080.1:27211595-27511595 GCF_949987535.1 Balaenoptera acutorostrata | reverse complement strand
AACTGGGAAATTGCCCTTTGTTCCTTTTCAAAATGCCCACTAGGGTAGTATGACTCCTGATGAAAATCACCCTCCACCACTAGCAGTGCTCCAGATATCTTTGACAGGCCCAAATACCAGGACACACAGGGAAAGTCAAAACTCCCTCTTCCTCTACAGTATGACTCACCTAATTAGTTCTCATTTCCTGCCTCAGAACCATGCCCTTCTCAGAACAACTGCCAGAGTTATTAATCCTTCCTTCAGGGAAAATTCCAGACCCTTACACTGCACTGTGGATTTGTCCTCTAGAGGAACTGAACTCCTGACACTCCCCACCATCACACACACACACACACACACACACACACACACACACACACACACACACACACACACACACACACATACACACACACAGCACCACTGAAATTAGATAGAGATGATGGATAGGTACATAGATGGGTAGATGATAAATAGGTAGGTAGATAGATAAAGTATTATGGGGCCAACTTTAATTAATTCAAGTAAAAATATTCACCTTACCTAACAGAACAATTAGCATTTCAGCCTAAAATATTAGCTTTCAGGTCACTTCAGTTTTCTCCAGAATAATGAGTATGCCCTTGCTTTTAATTTATGCCTATTCAGAGGACTTGCCCCAAATAAGGACAATCCAAATGGGATTTCAAATATCAGTCTTTTCAGATATTAAAACCTGGATGTGGCTTTTAAATAAATTTATTTATTTATTTTTGGCTGTGTTGGGTCTTCGTTTCTGTGCGAGGGCTTTCTCCAGTTCCGGCGAGCGGGGCCCACTCTTCATCGCGGTGCGCGGGCCTCTCACTATTGTGGCCTCTCTGGTTGCGGAGCACAGGCTCCAGACGCGCAGGCTCAGTAATTGTGGCTCACGGGCCTCGTTGCTCCGCGGCATGTGGGATCTTCCCAGACCAGGACTCGAACCCGTGTCCCCTGCGTTGGCAGGCGGATTCTCAACCACTGCGCCACCAGGGAAGCCCTGGATGTGGCTTTTAAATGAAATATTTCTTTCAGGTGCAATCATTTAATATCTATAAGGCCTCAATGTAGAAAAAAGTTCTTTTGTTTTGAATTTGATCCACTGTACCCCAGTACATTATTTATATTATCAAAAAAGGCCTTATCTAGATATAACATAGTGTTATATTCTCATGCTCATCTTTCTCTGGCCATCACTATTGACGTAACATTTCTGAAAGTTTTAAAGCAGTTCAGGAATATAGGGCAGTAGAATCATTGCTTTTTACTTGATCGTCCCATGGCCAAATCTTCTTGCTTACATGCCATGTTTCTTTACAGTGCTGCCAATTCTTTACAGTGACTCTTCAGGTTTATGGCCAACTTCTTGCTAAAGTTTTAACTCTGAGTAGGTTCTGGACTTCTTTACACATGGCAATGAAATTTTATCATGCTATGAATTTCAATGCAGTTGTCAGTTCTGCTGTTTATTCTCAGGTTTTCAATGTTCTTATCCAAGTTTGATTTTCTGAGGGTCGTTATAAATCAAGTTCCAATTTCTCCTTAATATTTGAATTAGAAAACTAGGATGCAAGATTTGTAGCTTCTTTCTTACTATCACTGCGTACATATTAAGAAACAAACTAAAATAAAACTCTAACAAAGTGGGTACTTTAGAATGTTATCAAAGAAGCATCCTAAAGTAAATATAAGAATAAGAGTAAGATTGAAATTTCCACTGTACAGTGACCCATTGCAGCCCAGAACAATGCAGTATATTGACCATCATAATATTTTGTTCTTCATTAGGAAAATAAATCAAAATTACAATAAAGTGCTTAAGTTAAAAACTTTACGACACACACACTAAAATAGTTGGAGTAATTACTGAGAAAGTTTAGGGAGCCATTTTTCACATCTGAACTGCCCTCTGTACACATTTGAACAAGATGCTAGTATGACATGGGTCAGGTCTGTGGGACGCAGTGGATGGAGCTTTGGGAAATTAGAAACCAAGTTAAACAAGCAAACGAAACTATTACCCACAACTAAACCATTTAGTCCTTTGAAATCTAAAACCCGGGAGGCAGGATTGCCCCTAGGGAGCATTTTGTTTCAAGTAGCACATACATTTTAAAATAAACATTATTTTATTTTAAAAGAGTGTTCATGCTTTATTTATAGTTAAGGGATTATATTCAATATTTTTGAAACTTATATGTAGGTGGTGATATTATACATAAATTTCAATTCAGGAGGTTAAAGGGAGCATTATGAAATATTTATCTAGTAGAAAGAGGACTTTCAATTTGATAGGGTTGAAAATCATAGCATTTCTTCAGACAACATCTTTATCCTTTACTAGGGTCAACTGCTATAAGCATTTGAGTAAACGTATATACCTCCAAAACTATAATCTTATGTTTAAGACAAAGTATCTAGAACAGTTCCTGGAATACAGTAGATTCTCCATGTATGTTTGTTAATTTGGATTAATTAAATTAATTGCCTGGTGCCTATTGATTTAGCCAAGCAAATGAAAACATTATGTAAATTACTGTTGGGCAGCTGTTTGCAGACAGAATCAATATATTAAAGTACTAGTATGAACCAAATGCTTAAATTTAAGACTCCTGGCTTCTTTAGTGCCAGCTCAAAATAAAAACATCTAGGCAAAAACCTCTAATTGGCCTTGATGGGTCATTTGTGTTATCCTGAACCAATCACCATGGCCAGAAAATTAAGTAATGAAATTCAGTGGCACTTTGGTCAGGACTCAAAGGTAGTATAATTGGAAGTCTGGCCAAAATCATATGATTGTAGCAGGGGAGCAGTAGTAATCCAAAGAAAGGTTGTAATGGATTTTTAGATGAATAAACTGTGAGACACCTTTGAGAATATGCAGAAGATGATGGAAACATTCCCAGAAAAATTTCATGTACAAACACACGAATTGTTTTATTACATATCAAAAATGTTTGTTTCAAAACTCAGCTTCCCTCCCTTTTGTCTAAATTATGGAGCTGGATGAGAGTGAAGGAGCAGCTGGTGGCATTCCGCCTCCTCGCCATGTGAAGAAGCCGGATCTACAGAGAAGAGAATGATGCTGACACAACACAGCAGAACTGAGAGAGAATGAGAGAGAGAGAGAAAGAGAGAGAGAGCCCGCAAGCACACAAGTTGAGTCCTTGGACCCACTGTGCCTGAGATTTGTTTTGTCCTACAATGTCCAGTTGTATGGGGCAATAAATTTGCTTTTGTTTATTTGGGTTAGTTCTGTCACTTGAAACCAAAGTTGTCTATTCAATACTAATTGGTAACTGAATATATCAAGAACTGCATTATGATATTAGCAAAATTAGCAAATATTAGCAAAACTGCAAAACCCTTATCTTTTAGTAACTAATTTAAATTATTTTTGTTTTTAGCCAAACGGAAAAAGAGAATGCATATCGTGGGACATGAATGCATCCAAATTCACCTTGAAATGATTATGGATCTCTTTTCTTGAACGACAGTGGTCTGTTAGTTTTGTCATGAAGTACATGAAAACTATTCTCAACAGTACATTAGAATAAGGTCCATAAAAAAGATACAATATTTCAACACACCCGTGTTATGGAGATGAAATTTATGGAATGCCAATACTTAAAACACGTGGGCAGTCTGTGTATGACTCTTTTAGTGGGGATTGTTGTCTTGATGATTGCTACAATATTATGTGTACAATTTTTTGCCTATTTAATTGCATGTGTACATGAAATGTTTTTTATTTATTAACATTAAAATATGTGATGCTAGGCACAACAATTAAAACATGCTCTTTAATTTCTGAGCATCAGTGCTTTTTCTCTTTTTTGGATGGAGAGTGTCGGGAGAAAGTGTTGTGACTTAAAAACTGCAAACAAACCATGTGCCTAAATGTGATCTGCAAACCCAACATTTCTGTGGCAGTAGACCTTCTCAGTCAGACCTTCATAGAATTAGTGATGACTTTCTCTACTGGTTTCTTAACTATACATATGGAAAGGACTTTCAGTTAGAAGCTGGTTCATAGTTATGTTCTCTAAAGAGAAATAAAACTATGATATTAAAGCAAAGAGTAGAAAATAAAAATGCGACAGTTTGAAACTTTTGGTCTTATAATAAATTGAAATACATTAGAATTTTTATTCTCTGGTTTTTACCACTCCTTGAGATTCGGTATCATGTTGAAGAAAGAAATTCACACCATGTGTATATGGCTCTTATAATATTGATCCTTACAGAAGACGATGGCTTCAATAGATTATTCATGAAATGGCAAGTTACCATCACTTTGATTAGAATCAACAAAGTTACGGAATAGACATTTCTTCCATAAGAATTGCTAAGGCTTTAGCATCTTTATTCTTTTCTTTCTGGCAGTTGTTTTGAGAGAACTTGAGTTAGAAATCGAGTGTCTCCCTTTAGATTTATGAAGATCTGTATTTTTTTTCCAAACAATTTGACAGCATGTGATGTAATCATTCAAGCACTGAGGTCAGACATGCAATAGCTTCTGTAGAGATGTCTAAAATCTACTGCTTTTCACACATTCCCTGTAGTCTTTAAATGAAATGAGCCATAAAAGCAACAAGCAAACATACAGAAAATTATGTCACTTGTTTTTTCTCCTGAGTTAACTCTACCCCAAAGTCAATTTCTCTCCAGCTTAAATTTAAAGTAAGACATTTTAAAGGATTTTGAAGATAAGCATATTTCTTTTCTTCTATTATATTTTCCCATACTGAAACATTTGGATAACAATGGAGTCTTGTGTTTGTTTTTTTAAAATATGAGCCATATGGCTGCTGATAAAACTAAGCAGTTTTAATTATGAGTTTAGAAAGCAGATCTGACTGTTCTCGTTACCAGCCTAACACTAGTCTCCATTAAGTTTTTAAAATTAATTGAACATGTCATACAAATCAATCACCTAAATAACTAAATTTTTATTGTTTTGACTAATTAAACTAGCTGTTTGTTTTTTTCTTTTTTTGAGACAAAAAAAGCTAAAAGTGTTATAGGAAGTTGATTACTTGAGTCCCAGATAGAAATTTTCCATGGCAAAAAACTTAATTAATCAATTAATATTTCTGGCCCAAGTCTACAAACATAGGTTAGTTCTGATCACAGAGATGTTAAAATCAGTCAAAGATTGCCCTCCTTTCTCTAAATTCCCAGATGTCTACCACACTTGAGTGATTTTTGATTGTCTTAAGGATCACAATGGTCAACTAATGTGTGCATGTTGCTTTGGTTACCAAGTATCTTTTCTTTGCCTGATTAAACTTGCAAAGTGAAAAAAAAAAAGAATTTCCACTGAATATTCATTATACACATTGGAGGCTGAAGGTTAAAAAGTCCACCCATATTCTTATTACTAAACCACCTGGGGTAAGTAATTTGAGGATTTCAATGAGTGCTGCTGATCTCATAGTTCCATTGGTCTTTATGTACAATTTGATATAGGCCTGAAGATGCTTAGTATGTTTTACTCCAGTTGGTCAGTAAGTTGAGGTGTTTGAGTACATGGATAATGTCGTAATGAATTTCTTACTTTAACCCAAATTAACTTCATTTATAAATACCACATTTAGTGTTATAAGAAGAAATTTTTTATTTTGGGGAAAATCTTTTGATTGGAATGGAGACAAAAGGATAACATTAGCTAATGCGGTTTAATCCTATAATTATGAACTTTAAAATATTCAGATTAGGGCTTCCCTGGTGGCGCAGTGGTTGAGAATCTGCCTGCTAATGCAGGAGGCACGGGTTCGAGCCCTGGTCTGGGAAGATCCCACATGCCACGGAGCAGCTGGGCCCGTGAGCCACAGCTGCTGAGCCTGCGCGTCTGAAGCCTGTGCCCCGCAACGGGAGGGGCCGCGATAGTGAAAGGCCCGCGCACCGCGATGAAGAGCGGTCCCCGCACCGCGATGAAGAGTGGCCCCCACTTGCCGCAACTAGAGAAAGCCCTCGCACGAACCGAAGACCCAGCACAGCCAAAAATAAATAAATAAATAAATAAATAAATAATAAATAAAATTAAAAAAAAAAAAAAAAAGAGCACTGCTAAAACCACTGTTATCCCAGTTTAAAAAAAAAAAAATATTCAGATTATAATTAAAAACCTCATTCTTTCAGAAAAGTTTTATTTTATTTACTTTTAGTTGTGTTATGAAGGAAAAAAAAGTGCTTGGTGATACTTTCTTTTCATTGTTTTCATGGGAAAAAAAGAAATATATTAGTAGATAAATGATTTTGAAAGTGATTATTTAGGAAGATTTTAAACTGTTGAGTTTTAGATTTGTGAGAAGTCTGAAAGTAAAAATTCACATCACTTTTCTAACTATTTTCATGTTGATATTGATATTAAGGCCAAGAAAATTCACATTAAATAACTGTAATTGACAAATATATTTTTAATTAAAAAAAGCGTCACCTAGGACTTTAAGTGTAAATATTTGCACATAAATTCTTCTCATTATTCAGATATGATCTGGATAAGATGGCTTTATGGGGCAGCTGTAGGCCAGATGTACGAGGGATACATCTGAACAAATGAGTACACAATTAGATAGAAAAGTATCCAATCACATGACTAATGACATTTTAAAACAGATTAAAATAATAGGGATGGCAGTCAGGGATTAATAAATGAATGCTTAGACAAGTAAGATTGAAAAGGTGTGAAGATAGTGATAATTATAGTAAGGAAACAGATTAAAGGAAAGAAATACTATAAAAGCAGTGTAAATGAACTTTATCTGAAAAGGAAGAAAACACAATTGTCCATGAGAAAATACATAAACAGAAACAAATGCTATACATATCAATAGAATGAGAATTTTTAAAGGAGTTTATATTCTGATTGAAAATATAGCCCATGTGCTTGGTACAAGATAGACACAAGTAAGTATTGAACAAAATAAAGGAACTGAAACAAATTTTGCATAATTACAAAATGGGAAAACAAACATAACATTTTCATATGTTTGTTTCTTGCCAAAGAGGTAATACAGTTGCTAATAAAGTTACCTTAGAAGTAATTTATTTATATTTGTTTTCATATGAAGTTGCAATATAAGAAAACAGACTAATGGTGGGGAAACATAGAAGGTAGTATGTTGTAAATACAGAAGAAAGTGGCCATTATGATCATTGGAAGTGAGTGTTAGTCATATTATTATCATACAAGTTTATTAATGATCTGGAAAATTCAGTAAATGACATATTAAAATTTGCAGATGGCGGATTAAGGTTTTACTGAGCTCTGACCGCCACAGCAACAGTCAGCTCTACCCACCACCAGAGCCTCCCATCAAGCCTCTTAGATAGCCTCAACCACCAGAGGGCAGACAACAGAAGCAAGAAAAACTACAATCCTGCAGCCTGTGGACCAAAAACCACAGTTACAGAAAGACAGAGAAGATGAAAAGGCAGAGGGCTATGTACCAGATGAAGGAACAAGAAAAAACCCCAGAAAAACAACTAAATGAAGTGGAGATAGGCAACCTTCCAGAAAAAGAATTCAGAATAATGATAGTGAAGATGATCCAGGACCTCGGAATAAGAATGGAGGCAAAGATTGAGAAGATGCAAGAAATGATTAACAAAGACCTAGAAGAATTAAAGAACAAACAAACAGAGATGACCAATACAATAACTGAAATGAAAACTACACTAGAAGGAATCAATAGCAGAATAACTGAGGCAGAAGAACGGATAAGTGACCTGGAAGACAGAATGGTGGAATTCACTGCTGCGGAACAGACTAAAGAAAAAAGAATGAAAAGAAATGAAGACAGCCTAAGAGACCTCTGGGACAACATTAAACGCAACAACATTCGCATTATAGGGGTCCCAGAAGGAGAAGAGAGAGAGAAAGGACCAGAGAAAATATTTGAAGAGATTATAGTCGAAAACTTCCCTAACATGGGAAAGGAAATAGCCACCCAAGTCCAGGAAGCGCAGAGAGTCCCATACAGAATAAACCCAAGGAGAAACACGCCGAGACACATAGTAATCAAAGTGGCAAAAATTAAAGACAAAGAAAAATTATTGAAAGCAGCAAGGGAAAAACGACAAATAACATACAAGGGAACCCCCATAAGGTTAACAGCTGATTTCTCAGCAGAAACTCTGCAAGCCAGAAGGGAGTGGCATGAAATACTTAAAGTGATGAAAGGGAAGAACCTACAACCAAGATTACTCTACCCAGCAAGGATCTCATTTAGATTTGATGGAGAAATCAAAAGCTTTACAGACAAGCAAAAGCTAAGAGAATTCAGCACCACCAAACCAGCTCTACAACAAATGCTAAAGGAACTTCTCTAAGTGGGAAACACAAGAGAAGAAAAGGACCTACAAAAACAAACCCAAAACAATTAAGAAAATGGTCATAGGAACATACATATCGATAATTACCTTAAACGTGAATGGATTAAATGCCCCAACCAAAAGACATAGACTGGCTGAATGGATACAAAAACAAGACCCATATATATGCTGTCTACAAGAGACCCACTTCAGACCTAGGGACACATACAGACTGAAAGTGAGGGGATGGAAAAAGATATTCCATGCAAATGGAAATCAAAAGAAAGCTGGAGTAGCTATACTCATATCAGATAAAATAGACTTTAAAATAAAGAATGTTACAAGAGACAAGGAAGGACACTACATAATGATCCAGGGGTCAATCCAAGAAGAAGATATAACAATTATAAATATATATGCACCCAACATAGGAGCACCTCAATACATAAGGCAACTGCTAACAGCTATAAAAGAGGAAATCGACAGTAACACAATAATAGTGGGGGACTTTAACACCTCACTTACACCAATGGACAGATCATCCAAAATGAAAATAAATAAGGAAACAGAAGCTTTAAATGACACAATAGACCAGATAGATTTAATTGATATATATAGGACATTCCATCCAAAAACGGCAGATTACACGTTCTTCTCAAGTGCACACGGAACATTCTCCAGGATAGATCACATCTTGGGTCACAAATCAAGCCTCAGTAAATTTAAGAAAATTGAAATCATATCAAGCATCTTTTCTGACCACAACGCTATGAGATTAGAAATGAATTACAGGGAAAAAAACGTAAAAAAGACAAACACATGGAGGCTAAACAATACGTTACTAAATAACCAAGAGATCACTGAAGAAATCAAACAGGAAATAAAAAAATACCTAGAGACAAATGACAATGAAAACACGACGACCCAAAACCTATGGGATGCGGCAAAAGCGGTTCTAAGAGGGAAGTTTATAGCTATACAAGCCTACCTAAAGAAACAAGAAAAATCTCAAGTAAACAATCTAACCTTACACCTAAAGAAACTAGAGAAAGAAGAACAAACAAAACCCAAAGTTAGCAGAAGGAAAGAAATCATAAAGATCAGAGCAGAAATAAATGAAATAGAAACAAAGAAAACAATAGCAAAGATCAATAAAACTAAAAGTTGGTTCTTTGAGAAGATAAACAAAATTGATAAGCCATTAGCCAGACTCATCAAGAAAAAGAGGGAGAGGACTCAAATCAATAAAATCAGAAATGAAAAAGGAGAAGTTACAACAGACACCGCAGAAATACAAAGCATCCTAAGTGACTACTACAAGCAACTTTATGCCAATAAAATGGACAACCTGGAAGAAATGGACAAATTCTTAGAAAGGTATAACCTTCCAAGACTGAATCAGGAAGAAACAGAAAATATCAACAGACCAATCACAAGTAATGAAATTGAAACTGTGATTAAAAATCTTCCAACAAACAAAAGTCCAGGACCAGATGGCTTCACAGGTGAATTCTATCAAACATTTAGAGAAGAGCTAACACCCATCCTTCTCAAACTCTTCCAAAAAATTGCAGAAGAAGGAACACTCCCAAACTCATTCTATGAGGCCACCATCACCCTGATACCAAAACCAGACAAAGACACTACAAAAAAAGAAAATTACAGACCAATATCACTGATGAATATAGATGCAAAAATCCTCAACAAAATACTAGCAAACAGAATCCAACAACACATTAAAAGGATCATACACCACGATCAAGTGGGATTTATCCCAGGGATGCAAGGATTCTTCAATATACGCAAATCAATCAATGTGATACACCATATTAACAAACTGAAGAATAAAAGTCATATGATCATCTCAATAGATGCAGAAAAAGCTTTTGACAAAATTCAACACCCATTTCTGATAAAAACTCTCCAGAAAGTGGGCATAGAGGGAACCTACCTCAACATAATAAAGGCCATATATGACAAACCCACAGCAAACATCATTCTCAATGGTGAAAAACTGAAAGCATTTCCTCTAAGATCAGGAACGAGACAAGGATGTCCACTCTCACCACTATTATTCAACATAGTTCTGGAAGTCCTAGCCACGGCAATCAGAGAAGAAAAAGAAATAAAAGGAATACAAATTGGAAAAGAAGAAGTAAAACTGTCACTGTTTGCGGATGACATGATACTATACATAGAGAATCCTAAAACTGCCACCAGAAAACTGCTAGAGCTAATTAATGAATATGGTAAAGTTGCAGGTTACAAAATTAATGCACAGAAATCTCTTGCATTCCTATACACTAATGATGAAAAATCTGAAAGAGAAATTATGGAAACACTCCCATTTACCATTGCAACAAAAAGAATAAAATACCTAGGAATAAACCTACCTAGGGAGACAAAAGACCTGTATGCAGAAAACTATAAGACACTGATGAAAGAAATTAAAGATGATACCAACAGATGGAGAGATATACCATGTTCTTGGATTGGAAGAATCAACATTGTGAAAATGAGTATACTACCCAAAGCAATCTACAGATTCAATGCAATCCCTATCAAATTACCAATGGCATTTTTTACGGAGCTAGAACAAATCATCTTAAAATTTGTATGGAGACACAAAAGACCCCGAATAGCCAAAGCAGTCTTGAGGCAAAAAAATGGAGCTGGAGGAATCAGACTCCCTGACTTCAGACTATACTACAAAGCTACAGTAATCAAGACAATATGGTACTGGCACAAAAACAGAAACATAGATCAATGGAACAAGATAGAAAGCCCAGAGATTAACCCACGCACCTATGGTCAACTAATCTATGACAAAGGAGGCAAAGATATACAATGGAGAAAAGACAGTCTCTTCAATAAGTGGTGCTGGGAAAACTGGACAGCCACATGTAAAAGAATGAAATTAGAATACTCCCTAACACCATACACAAAAATAAACTCAAAATGGATTAGAGACCTAAATATAAGACTGGACACTATAAAACTCTTAGAGGAAAACATAGGAAGAACACTCTTTGACATAAATCACAGCAAGATCTTTTTCGATCCACCTCCTAGAGTAATGGAAATAAAAACAAAAATAAACAAGTGGGACCTAATGAAACTTCAAAGCTTTTGCACAGCAAAGGAAACCATAAACAAGACGAAAAGACAACCCTCAGAATGGGAGAAAATATTTGCAAATGAATCAACGGACAAAGGATTAATCTCCAAAATATATAAACAGCTCATTCAGCTCAATATCAAAGAAAGAAACACCCCAATCCAAAAATGGGCAGAAGACCTAAATAGACATTTCTCCAAAGAAGACATACAGACGGCCACGAAGCACATGAAAAGATGCTCAACATCACTAATTATTAGAGAAATGCAAATCAAAACTACAATGAGGTATCACCTCACTCCTGTTAGAATGGGCATCATCAGAAAATCTACAAACAACAAATGCTGGAGAGGGTGTGGAGAAAAGGGAACCCTCTTGCACTGTTGGTGGGAATGTAAATTGATACAGCCACTATGGAGAACAATATGGAGGTTCCTTAAAAAACTAAAAATAGAATTACCATATGACCCAGCAATCCCACTACTGGGCATATACCCAGAGAAAACCGTAATTCAAAAAGACACGTGCACCCGAATGTTCATTGCAGCACTATTTACAATAGCCAGGTCATGGAAGCAACCTAAATGCCCATCAACAGACGAATGGATAAAGAAGTTGTGGTACATATATACGATGGAATATTATTCAGCCATAAAAAGGAACGAAATTGAGTCATTTGTTGAGAAGTGGATGGATCTAGAGACTGTCATACAGAGTGAAGTAAGTCAGAAAGAGAAAAACAAATATCGTATGTTAATGCATGTATGTGGAACGTAGAAAAATGGTACAGATGAGCCAGTTTGCAGGGCAGAAGTTGAGACACAGATGTAGAGAATGGACATATGGACACCAAGGGGGGAAAACTGCGATGAGGTGGGGATGGTGATGTGCTGAATTGGGCAATTGGGATTGACATGTATACACTGATGTGTATAAAACTGATGCCTAATAAGAACCTGCAGTATAAAAAAACAAACAAAACAACTAATACTAAACTTTCATTGGGTTATTTGTATGGAAATATGTTAATATAAATGTTTCAGACATTACATGAAATTTCTAAAAATCTTATATTTGTATTTGTATGGAAATATGTATGGAAATATGTTAATATAAATGTTTCAGACAGTACATGAAATTTCTAAAAATCTTATATTTGTATTTGTATGGAAATATGTATGGAAATATGTTAATATAAATGTTTCAGACATTACATGAAATTTCTAAAAATCTTATATTTGTATTTGTATGGAAATATGTATGGAAATATGTTAATATAAATGTTTCAGACATTACATGAAATTTCTAAAAATCTTATATTTGTATTTGTATGGAAATATGTATGGAAATATGTTAATATAAATGTTTCAGACATTACATGAAATTTCTAAAAATCTTATATTTGTATTTGTATGGAAATATGTATGGAAATATGTTAATATAAATGTTTCAGACATTACAGGAAACGTCTAAAAATCTTATATGTTCTGGTATAATGTTATAAGTAATAATCCTAGTTATTACTTTAAAATGTATATCTCAGAAGTAACTAATTTTCTTGTCAACTGCATTATTATGAACTTTCATCAAATCTTTAACCATGGTCATTTTTAAGTCTTTTGTCATTTACAGACAGTTCTGGGTGTACTCTGATGATTTTGCAAATATGTTCCTATAAAAGAGTTTCATCTTCAAGAAATTCATGGAAAAGACTCTGACAAGTACAGGTTTCTGGTAACTGACTGTACTGCTGAACTGAATGAATAAGCATTTTCAGAACTCTAATGAAAAACTGATGAACTCATAAAAGTGCTAACAAAAGATCAAGATGAAAAAAAAGAAATTAATTACATGGGACTGAGTGAACTGATGAGGATGAGTATAATTTTTGTGACTTTCTGTCTGAATTAAAAAAAAAAAAATCCCACAAGGAAAAAAAAAAAAAAAAAAAAAAAAAATTTGCAGATGGCTCTGGTTCTGACTATTTGCTCATAATATGATACAGTAATTACTTTCTTAGTACTTGAATTTAATAGTGACACTGTTTTATGATTGTATGATAATGCAAAACTAAAAAAAATGAAGTAGAACAATGCATTTAGAAAGCAACAGAAGTACGAATGAGAACACGTAAACATTTCTGGATGAACGCAGCTCAGATAACCTTTGATTCTGATCTCTTTTCAGAACCTTCATTGGATAAGAAAGGGGAATATGGTATTTCTATATTACACTTAAGTAAGCATTTATATTTCTCTTTCCATGTATTACTGTTGATACATTAAATTAATCACTATTTTAATTTCAATTGGTGGAAATAAAATGAGTGGAAATCTGTATTTTATGGGGCACCAAATCAAGTAATAATGGTGGCGGTGATGGTCATGGTGGTAGTATTGGGGTGGTAGTACTATTACTACTAGTACCACTACTAGATAACATTTATTCACAGTTTTCTATGAGCCAGGTCCTATGGTGAACATCCTGTATGCATTAAACTCATTTAATCATTGCAATAATGAATCTACTGTTGTCGTTGTTATTTAAATTGCTGTAGGCTTATAGCCTGTTTAATATTGAATAGAAGCACAAGAATACCTCTTCTAGACTTAATCATTGTTTTGGGAAGACTGATACATTAAATGTATCAAGTCCGACATATTTAGGGCACTATAGAGACAGATTATCTACCACTTTCCACTACCAAGAATTTTTTGAGACATATTATTAGTATATATCTCATATTGAATGCTACTATTTGGGGATCAATATTTTGGAAGAAAAACACATTGCATAAGGGAGACAGAAAACTCATTTTGTGAAATATGACACATTAAATCTGTGTCCAAGGCTGGAACTCTGGGGTTGATTAGAGTGATGATTTGCAAATCAATTACTAGTAATTAAATGCTTATAACTACAACTGATAAACAGATATTACTTGATATGAAGAGCTTCAACATACAAAAACAGACTAATGGTGGAGAAACATATCCAGCAATAAGTTATAAATACTCAGAGAAGAAAGTGCCTTTAGGCTCATCGGATGTCAGCATGAGTCACATTATTAGTCAAATGCTTGTGAGTCATACACTCATTAAGACAGTCATGTTAAACTGAGAAAGAAAGTTGACCAAAATATTTATATATTTTATATATATATATATATATAAACTTGCAAGCCTCTTTCTTTCCATATCATGAAATTCTTTCTGTCCACTATAATTTGGCATTGACATTTTATTCATAGTATGATGAATTGTTGACTGTGTTTTAATATATTAAAATATAACTCCAAAATAAACTTCCTACTTCTTGAGTTCTTGATGTACTATAAAACTAGACAGATTACAATATGCATTAAATGACTACTTGGTCAATTACTCAGTTAATATCAGATTGGATTTTATAGAGTTCCTAGGTTAAACATTGAAAGATTTTGGAATAACTTTAGTAATAACCCAAAGTTTACCTCCTAAGTTTATTAGTAATACATTTTAATCAATATATGCAAGTAATCTATATATGCAAATAGTAGATAGTTGAACTAGTATCAACAGCATTAAAAAATGTCTGCTAAAGTTAATAAAGAAGGGGGAAAAAACCCCTGTTCTTAGCCTTTTAGAGTTTTCTTAACAATTGTCTGATCCACTGGAGCATAAACATATATCATCTTTTGCAAAGCATCAGTCACATTCTTAAATAGGCTATTTGCCAAGTTCATTTAAGTGACACTACCATGAACTGAAGTTGGGATTTACCACTTGGCTTATGTATTATACAGATGTAGTAAAATGTTATTTCAAGCATTTGGCCCTAGAGGTCACTCAATTTAACTGTCCCTCAAAGTTATAATAATTGATTATAGTGGAAGTCAAATGGGTAGCAAAGGGAACTCATAGCCATAACTGAACCCCATTAAATGCATTTACAATGTCAAAGTCACTTGCTTCTGGCAGTGCCATTCCTGTTATCATGTTGATCAAAAGGTAATGGGAAGTAACAAGCAATATCACAAACGCTCCATCGTAAACAAAATACTCTTCAAACACTTAAGTGACTATGGTGATAGCCTGTTTTCATAATAGTCAAATCCAGTAAAGTCTTTTACAGCTTTCAGAAACATGCCTATGTTTTACAGGAGGAAATCATCCCCTATGGACTTTGAATAGAAGCCAGTAGGGTAATCTGAAGAATGATGGCAAAGCAAAGTTCACGTAAGGAATCAATGTAAGGAATGGCTTCCACGTAGAACATGTTTGTTTGTCTGGTTGTTTTTCTTCCCCCCACAAATAAAGATGCTGGTGATAGACATGCATTATTTCCTCTGTGTCCATATTATATACTTGCAGGGTTTTATGAATTTATGATAATTTTCCTGCCTGAAATGACCTATACTCTATTCTTGTCACTGGTCAATGCTACCTTACCTTTCACGATTTGCCTCACCGTAGTTTCCCTTTATTGCTTTTCCTAAACTTCTTCACACCCACACACAAATAATTAGCCTTCTATTTGTATTTCTAGTATTTTATCTAATATTTATAGTATCATAAACCAAATATCTCAGTCTGTAACTCAAGGCACATCACATTCAGTGCACAAAACTGAACTTAATGTTTTATCCTTCCCAAGGCAAATTGCTCATACTCTTGAATCAATTATGTAAGTGACTGAAATTGCCACAGCAAGCCAGAAACTTGGGAATTGTTAATAATTACATTCTATACCTCATCATCAATTGTATTTGTACAATTGAGTTCTTGTCAGTACTTCATAAAAAAAACTTGTCCAAACCCTCATGTGTCTACTCTGCCACCAGTATCATATATCTATGGGCTTGCCATCACCTGCCTTCTAACTGAACTGCCTGAAAAATATCTCCCTTTATTCTTACTTTTCTTACTTACATTGTTATTTCCCCAACAAATAAATATGATTTGATAGCATCATCAGTAAGTCTAATAATACAATATCAAAGTGTTCATGGATTCTTCATTGCCTACAAGGTTAATATTTTTTTTCTTAACATAAATGTCCTTTCATATATTCAACCCAAACAATTTTCAAGTCTCTTTTCTTGATACTTCTGGTACACACACTTTCCTTATTATTACGCTACAAATTAAATTATTCATGCATCTATCCAACAGATATTTATTGAGTGCTCACTATGTATTGGACATTGTTTTAGGTTCTTAAGTTACAACAGGGAACCCAATACACAACTCATCAGACCTGACTTCCTTTATATTTTACTCGTGTCACCTTCCAATGAAGGTTTTCTGTGACAACTCTATTTAAAATTTCACCCCACAAAAACCTACTTCCTTTATCTCTTTCCAATCCAGCTTTTCCCCATAACTCTTTTAATCCTAAAACTACTACACATTCTAGATATCTGTTTATATCTCTTCCTCTACTATAAAGTAAGCTCAGTGAGGGCTGAGATTTTTGTCCTCTAGCAACCAGTAATGACAGTAAACAGCTTTAATATGTAAATTATTCTCGAAAGGAAAATGTATCTTACATAATTCAAGCGGTATTTTATAGTCCAGTTACTGCTGTCCAGTACAGAGTTCTTTTCCCCTCTATTGTCAATCCTAAATGTTCGTTTTATTTTATTAACAAAGGTGAAGGATTTATGTAAATGCCCACATCCCATTTTCCATAATTCAATTATATTCATTTCATATGTAAAACCTTGTCCCAAATAATTCCTCCTCTATGAAACACTTCTTGATACTCCTTGTAGAATTGCTTTCTTTTCTGTTTGTGACACCAATAATAAGTAATGCTTCTAAACAAGCATTTATCATAGTGTATACACAAATTATGTAGCATTAGGTGAGGTGAAGAGAGGGAAAGGAAGCATCAGACGGCACAATCAATTTCCTAGAGAATATTATTATTTTTTTATCCTAGAGAAGAGATACAAAAGTCACACTAGCTCTACTTGTGGCTCAGATAAGTACATTTTAATGTAAAATTTAAAACACTAACATGAAAAATGTCCAAGATATATTGTTATTTTGAAAAATAATAAAGAAGATATAGAACAATGCATCAGTTTTGCTTGAGGGAAAATTGCAATGAAACTCTTATTCTCTACACTTTTTTGATATGGATCATACAGATATATTGCATACAAAAACAAACAAACAAATACAATCACACCCTCCCTTTCTGTATTGGTCAGCATAAAAAAACAGACATATTCTTATTTATATGACAAATAAAATTCTGATTCTTTAAGATAGTTAAGTTATTAGTGATGAGTCGGTATATTTAGACATCAAGTCCTAGGAGGGAATAGGCTAATGAAAGTTAAGTACTTGATTTGTGTGTCGATGTATGTGTAATACCCTTGGGAAATATTAAAACAATGTTCAATTAAGAAATACTTATTGAGCTTCCCTGCTAAGTGTCTGGAACACAGTGGGTTACCTGATGGCTATATTTCCTGCCCTCTTGGAAATTACTAACTATTCAGGAAAAAAACAAAATAAATTACTAAAAAGACTTAATACAATATTTAGCAAGTGCTGTGTGAGGAAAGCAGAGAGCGCTGGAACAGAGAACAAAAGGAGAATAGGTCTAACGGGGAAGAACTTTGAGGGGAGATAATATCTATCTATGCCAAAGCCTGAAGAATGACAAGGAATCATCCATGAAAAAAGAATGGGGGACTCATGTTTCTGGAAGTGGTAATGACCTGTTAAAATATTCTGAGGCAGTAAGGAGAACACTGCATCTCTAATGACATTGGAGAGCAATGAGAAAGATAAGGAGAGTGGTATGATTTGAGGTTGAAGAGGTTTGCAGACACCAGATCCTGCAGGGTCTTAAAAGATGGAACAGGAGTTTGGATTCTACATCAAGTTCAAACTACCTTATGAACATAGATGCATTATAGCTCATTAGGCCCTTTTAGGCAACATTTTCCCATTCTCGCTACATCCTAATGGCACCTTTTCCTACACATCATTTATTCCTTATTTCTCTCTGAAAAATAAGTTAAAACTCACTTTTAGACTTCTAATCTATGTTTCATCCCCAAGGAAATTAAGATAGACAAAATCTTTAAGCCCTTACAGCCTTCACAATGTTGCCTGGATTTCAAAGGACCAAATAATAAAGGTCATTTAAATGCCAAACAGAAAACTGCTCCCCTCCAGAAAAATGTTTCATAGGTGCATACGCCACGTGTATACTATGGAAACCTACTGACTTCAGCATGCCTAAAATACATTTATATTATATCCATGCATTTCTCTTAAAATAAACTATAGAGACTGTTGAAATTCCCAGAAACCTTGTAAAATAAACTGAAACAAAACATTATTTTCCAAAAACAAAACTTAAGTTAAAAACACCAAGTTAGGGACTTCCCTGGTGGTGCAGTGGTTAAGAATCCACCTGCCAATGCAGGGGACATGGGTTCGAGCCCTGGTCCAGGAAGATCTCACATGTCGTGGAGCAGCTAAACCCGTGAACCACAACTACTGAGCCCACGCGCCTAGAGCCTGTGCTCTGCAACAAAAGAAGCCACCTCAATGAGAAGCCCATGCACTGCAATGAAGAGTAGCCCCCACTCGCCACAACTACTTGCGTGCAGCAACGAAGACCCAATGCAGCCAAAAATAATAAATAAAGTTAAAAAACAAAACCAAAAAACACCAAGTTATATAACAGCAATCCTTTATCATTATTATATAAATGTAATTGTTGTGTGGGTGAAAATTTGCATAGCATTAGTATGTATTAAGCATTCCATTGTTATGTCTATAATTTTACCAACAATAAATAAAATACTACAATAATAATTGAAATCACCAATGAAATTTTTTCCATGCTTAAATTTCAATCACTAATTCAACAATTTATTAATCTGATGAATGCATCTACTCTGAATTATATCGTTATAGACCAATTTGTACTTTTCAAATGTTAATGTCTCATTTCCATCAGGGTTTTTCTTTTAAAGAATCACTTTGCTGTACAGTAGAATCTAGCACAACACTGTAAAGCAACTATACTCCAATAAAAATTTAAAAAAAGAAAAAGAAAAAGCAATACAAAAATGAAAAATGATATTCAATGAGTACATTAAAATTAGCTCTCAGTGTTCACATTTCATGGAAATAGACACAACTAATTAAAGTTTCTATCAAGTCTATACCCTTTAACTATGTGCAGCCTTCAGAAGTTTATTAAATTCACATGGAGGAAAAAAGTAGTTCTGGCAGCATTTCCTCAAGTATTGTGTTAGGTATATCTGAGTGCTTTTGACACTGTAGATCACCAGGTTTTATGATTCCTTAGATTTATTGTAGGAAACTGGAATCAGCATTTTGATAAACACCCTTGTGATTCTGATTCAGACTAAGATGGGCTACCAATCAGACACTGAGAAACCTGTCCTATGGTGCAGATTCTCTAATGGGCAAATACCCAAGGAAGTAGGATTTATAATTTTGTCTTTACATACAGGAAAAAAGTCCTCTGATATAAACAGCTCTCATTGTATTATTCTTACCTGATGATTACGGGAGTCCCATGGCTCGGTGCAAAACACATTGTAGGTGCTCTTCCTTTTCCCCTTTTCTAGCCCATGGCTGTAGAATGAAGTATTGATACTAAGTAAGCTCAGCTACGTTCTGTTACAAAAATTTACTGGGAATTACCCACGTTCTGCTGAAAATCAGACAAAAGAAAATAACGTTATATAAGTGTATCAAAAATGAGAATACTCCACATAATTACAAAATATGAAGTATGAGCAGTTTATATTGCAATGGCCATACACGTTAAAAATTTTCCATACACTGCTAAAAAAAAGTATAACTTCCAAAGAAAAAGATCCTGAAAAGGAACAAATGACCAAACAAACAAACAAGCAAACTTGAATTATGTTAAAATAAATTAACTTCTAACCAAAAATAACTATTGGATAAGAGTAACTAGTAATTGTTTAGCCCATACCAGGCTGTGTTGTAAGACTTTTTAGAGATTAATTCCTTTAATCCTCACAACTATCCTAAGCAATAAAAAATATTATTCTCCCTAGTTTACCAATAAGGAAATTGGAGCACAAGAAGGTTAAATAACTTCCTGATACTGAAGCTTATACTACTTACTGTCAGAACTCGGATTGAACCTAAGCAGTTTGGCTCATGACAATTTCACTGTACTGACTCAATATATGTAACCCCAAACTTATTAACCTTTTATGTACACATTTAAAGAAAACTTTCATAATCATTTGTAGGTTTTACATAGATATATTTTAAAATCTTTCAAAATTTCATAGGAGCTAATATTCCCAGCTGACCAGTTTGCTATTTATCTAAAATGGAAACCCAGTCATCAGACTAATAAACCATATGTAAAGTCCACTGTCAGTCATTTTATGTGTCTACAAATAGAGAATAGCAATAAAAAGATATAAAAAAGAACCAAATGGACATTTGCCACTATTCAATTTCTCTGACAATAATGCCTTAGTTGAAGCTATCTTCCATATAATGATAGGAAAGTTACAATAGCTCCCATCCCCTACAAGCCACCCTCCCAATTAGTTTATACACATTTTTTCTTGTCCCTTCTAATCTTTTCTTTGCACAGTAGCCAGACTGACCTGATCCAAAAGCAAATTGAATCAGGTACCTTCTCCTGACTTTTAGCATCTCATGTCAACTCTCATTACCTCAGGAACATCTTTCCTGTTCTTTCTGAGCAGAATACATCTTGCGATTATATAGTTTTTATTGTACCACATATCTTTCATTCATAGGACTGCTCACAGTTGGAATTTTATCAGCTTTATGTTTATTTGATTAAAACCTGTCTTCTACCCTAACGGAAAGATACACGAATTCAGGGACTGAGAATTTTTAATTTTTTGCTTGTCATTATTTCTTCCATCAACATCCTAATTGTTGGGAAATAATGCTCCATGAATATTTTCATGTTTCTGCATGATCAGTGTTTTCTGGAAAAAAAAAAATACTGGCAACCAAGTTAAAGGATGATTAAATGATTATCATGGGGCACAAAAACTAAGTTTGACATGTAAGTAAAAAATTGGTCTTCCTCCTATTCAGAACCTTCATATTTATTATCAGAATAAAATAAATACAAAAACTTATCACTGGTGTTTTATATATGGTAAATACATTTTTAAAGAAATAATATATATACATATGAATATATGAGGTTTTATACCAATTATACATATGTAATTATATAATTATATTATCTTTCTCTAAATTCTCTCTATATATGTATTTGACAGGGAAATATATATATATATAATTGTCATGGAGCCTCATAATAAAATATACACATTTATTTTAATATAAAGGATTATATTATTTAGATGTAAAACTACTTTATTTTTAGTAGTCACCACTTATACTGGTTACTTTAGATGTCACATATTTAATTTTTTCTTAGCTATTAGAATCTAGAAAATCTGAAATTTCTTTTATTAAATTAATGACAAAACGTCGTTAAAACATTAAAAGAATATGAAAAATCTATAAAATTGATAATACAATTACTATATAAGATCGTCAAGAAACCTACATTACCTAATGTGAAAGATAAATTCTGACACACTACCCAAAATTGGTTAATAGACCAGGTAAAATTCAAATTGGGTTTTCAAATATTTTAACACATGAATTTGGCTCTAAAATGGTCATTTTTCCTTATCATAATCAATATATTTTACCCTTCCAAGAGTTGGTTTTATTGCTGCTTCCTTATTTTCCCTATTTAAATGTATTTTGTGGCAGAATTTTTTATACTATTTTATTTATTATTTAAAATAAATATAAAATATTTATATCTGTCTTAGCCATATTGGAGCTTATGTATAACATGTTGCATTCAGTTCTTCCCAACTCCAATAAAATTGTGCACAATAATATTGAGAGTATCATTCCTACCTTGAGTTTGCCTTGTCCTAGAGGCAAGAAAATATTAACACATTTATTAATTCATTCAATAAATGTTCACTGACAGCCTATGAGGTTCCAAATATTCTCTAATCACTAGAAGCTGTCAATTGTGATAGCAGTTGCAGTCCTTACCCTCAGAGGTCTAAGGATAGCATGGAAACTGATGTTAACCACCAAAATATAAACTAGAGCTGTTTGTAGGACCAAATGGCATAATGCATATGAAGCACTTGGTTGAGTATCTACAGACATCGAGCTTAATACGTCTTTAGTACCATTATTATTTTTCATATTAAGAGTACACTAGAGGGTAGGTGCTTAGGTGGGGTTAAATTATAACTGCCCAAAACACAGCTCATAGCACTTAACCCAGACTAAGAGCAGGGACTGGGGAAAACCTTACTGGAGGCAGCAAAACGACAGGTATATTTTTCGTTGTATGTATACAGATACAACTTCATGCTTCTCATGTCTGCCTCCAAATCTCACATGGGTATCTACCTTTGGAGAACTCTTTGTCATATATAAAGCTTTACTGCAAGGAAATAGAGAAACTATTGTTTTAGATTTCCATGTTCTATAGTAAAAGAAGACAAGTTAGAAAAAGGGTTTTGAATGAATCTCCATTGAACTAACTTACAGCATCTGCACGGTTTACTGTTTGGCTATTCATATGTACATACATATCTGCTTATCATACTTGACTTTGAAATAACAATAATAATATGTTTTTACCTATCATAAGATAGTCATCTTTTGTATCAGTGAAAAAATACACACCATTTACACAGAAGTGGAGCTCCAAAATTTTATCAGTCACTGCATCCATCTTTGGGTGATGTTCATTTCTTCTTCAGTTCAATTAAAATCTCATCTTGATAGATTGTAGCCAATGGAATAAATTATAAATCTAAGCACTTCCAACCTATCCTATATATAATTATAGAGAAAAGTTAATGGAGAAAGATTAAAATTAATATAAACTAGAACAAATAAAATATCTGGTATCTATTATAGTTCTTGTTTCTGCAACTGGCCACAATTTGATAGCTGGTCTTTACAACTTATTCCTCCATTGTGCATTTTTTTCTTTGCCCTCATAATGCACCTAATGTGCTCTGGTCTGTTTATCTAATGGGGTAGCCCAAACCTTCATTTCCGAGGGTTTTACTTTGCTGGTCCCACCTATATTAGCTTTCTGGACTCATCTATTATATTTTACCACTGTACATTACAATATTAAAAAGTGATTCAGAGGATTCCTCCAGGCTTCAGACATGATCTCACTATATAGCGACATCTAATTTTCCATTAAATTTTGTGCCCCAGGCTACAAAGAAGCTCTCTGCATCCCTGTTTATCCAGTGGAATGAGAAGTCTGAAAAGGTCAAGTGATGGGCTCAACTATCAACTTAGTGGAACCATTCTTATGCCTTCTAGTGGAGGCATTCTTCCACTGGTTCTAAGAACAAACTGTAATCCAGCATAGCCCAGCATCACAGGCATAGACAACAAACAAACAAATAAAAGCAAAAAACAAAGCAAGAAAAAACACAATACAAAAATGTATGTGAGTTCTTAATTGTAATAGTGACAGATATCTCTCTACTCCTGTGTTTTATTTCCCAGACTTACATATTCTGGCTGTGGGTGAATAAAACAAAATGAAAGAAAACCATATATTGTTAATGCATTTTTTAAAATTTAACATCTTTACTGGAGTATAATTGTTTTACAATGGTGTGTAAGTTTCTGCTGAATAACGAAATGAATCAGCTATACATAAAAATATACTCCCATATCTCCTCCCTCTTGCGTCTCCCTCCGACCCTCCCTATCCCACCCCGCTAGGTGGACACAAAGCACCGAGCTGATCTCCCTGTGCTATGCTGCTTCCCACTAGCTATCTATTTTACATTTGGTAGCATATATATGTCCATGCCACTCTCTCACTTCATCCCAGCTTACCCTTCCTGCTCCCCGTGTCCTCAAGTCCATTCTCTACATCTGCATCCTTATTCCTATCCTGCCCCTAGGTTCTTCAGACCACTTTTTTTTTTATTTTTTAGATTCCATATATATGTGTTAGCATACGGTATTTGTTTTTCTCTTTCTGCTTACTTCAATCTGTATGACAGTCTCTAGGTCCATCCACCTCATTACAAATAACTCAATTTCGTTTCTTTTTATGGCTGAGTAATATTCCATTGTATATATGTTCCACATCTTCATCATCCATTCATCTGTCGATGGACACTTAGGTTGTTTCCATGTCCTGGTTATTGGAAATAGAGCTGCAATGAACATTGTGGACTCTTTTTGAATTATGGTTTTCTCAGGGTATATGCCCAGTAGTGAGATTGCTGGGTTGTATGGTAATTCTATTTCTAGTTTTTTAAGGAACCTCCATAATGTTCTCCATAGTGGTGGTATCAATCTACATTCCCACCAACAGTGCAAGAGGGTTCCCTTTTCTCCACACCCTCTCAGGCATTTATTGTTTGTAGATTTTTTGATGATGGCCATTCTGACCGGTGTGAGGTGATACCTCATGATTAGTGATGTTGAGCACTCTTTCATGTGTTTGTTGGCAATCTGTATATCTTTGGAGAAATGTCTATTTAGATCTTCTGCCCATTTTTGGATTGGGTTGTTTGTTTTTTTGATATTGAGCTGCATGAGCAGCCTGTATATTTTGGAAATTAATCCCTTGTCAGTTGCTTTGTCTGCAAATATTTTCTCCCATTCTGAGGGTTGCCTTTTCTTCTTGTTTATGGTTTCCTTTGCTGTGCAAAAGCTTTTAAGTTTCATTAGGTCAAATTTGTTTATTTTTGTTTTTATTTCCATTACTCTAGGAGGTGAGTCAAAAAGGATCTTTCTGTGATTATGTCATAGAGTGTTCTGCCTATGTTTTCCTCTAAGAGTTTGATAGTGTCTGGCCTTACATTTAAGTCTTTAATCCATTTTCAGTTTATTTTTGTGTATGGTGTTAGGGAGTGTTCTAATTTCATTCTTTTACATGTAGCTGTCCAGTTTCCCCAGCACCACTTATTGAAGAGGCTGTCTTTTCTCCATTGTATATTCTTGCCTCCTTTATCAAAGATAAGGTGACCATATGTGTGTGCATTTATCTCTGGGCTTTCTATCCTGTTCCACTGATCTATATTTCTGTTTTGTGCCAGTACCATACTGTCTTGATTACTGTAGCTTTGTAGCACAGTCTGAAGTCAGGGAGCTGGATTCCTCCAGCTCCGTTTTTCTTTCTCAAGATTGCTTTGGCTATTCGGGGTCTTTTGTGTTTCCATACAAATTGTGAAATCTCTTGTTCTAGTTCTGTGAAAAATGCCATTGGTAGTTTGATAGGGATTGCATTGAATCTATAGATTGCTTTCGGTAGTATAGTCATTTTCACAATGTTGATTCTTCCAGTCCAAGAACATGGTATATCTTTCCATCTGTATGTATCATCTTTAATTTTTTTCATCAGTGGCTTATAGTTTTTGGCATACAGGTCTTTTGTCTCCTTAGGTAAGTTTATTCCTATGTATTTTATTATTTTTGTTGCTCTGGTAAATGGGAGTGTTTCCTTAATTTCTGTTCAGATTTTTCATCATTAGTATACAGGAATGCAAGAGACTTCTGTGCATTAATTTTGTATCCTGCTACTTTACCAAATTCATGGATTAGCTCTAGTAGTTTTTTGGTAACATCTTTAGGATTCTCTATGTATAGTATCTTGTCATCTGCAAACAGTGACAGTTTTATTTCTTCTTTTCTGATTTGGATTCCTTTTTTTTCTTTTTCTTCTCTGATTGCTGTGGCTAAAACTTCCAAAACTATGTTGAATAATAGTGGTGAGAGCGGGCAACCTTGTCTTGTTCCCGATCTTAGTGGAAATGGTTTCAGTTTTTCACCATTGAGAACGATGTTGGCTGTGGGTTTGTCATATATGGCCTTTATTATGTTGAGGTAAGTTCCCTCTATGCCTACTTTCTGGAGAGTTTTTATCATAAATAGGTGTTGGATTTTGTCAAAACCTTTTTCTGCATCTGTTGGATGATCATATGGCTTTTCTCCTTCAATTTCTTAATTTGTTTTATCACATTGTTTGATTTGTGTATATTGAAGAATCCTTGCATTCCTGGGATAAACCCCACTTGATCATGGTGTATGATCCTTTTAAGGTGCTCTTGGATTCTGTTTGGTAGTATTTTGTTGAGGATTTTTGCATCTATGTTCTTCAGTGATATTGGTCTGTAGTTTTCTTTTTTTGTGACATCTTTGTCTGGTTTTGGAATCAGGGTGATAGTGGCCTTGTAGAATGAGTTTGGGAGTGTTCCTCCCTATTTTGGAAGAGTCTGAGAAGAATAGGTGTTAGCGCTTCTCTAAATGTTTGACAGAATTCACCTGTGAAGACATCTGGTCCTGGGCTTTTGTTTGTTGGAAGATTTTTAATCCCAGTCTCAATTCCAGTGCTTGTGATTGGTCTGTTTATATTTTCTATTTCTTCCAGCTTCAGTCTTGGGAGGTTGTGCTTTTGTAAGAATTTGTCCATTTCTTCCAGGTTGGCCATTTTATTGGCATATGGTTGCTTGTCGTAATCTCTCATGATCCTTTGTATTTCTGCAGTGTCAGTTGTTACTTCTCCTGTTTCATTTCTAATCCTATTGATTTGAGTCTTCTCCCTTTTTTTCTTGATGAGTCTTGCTGGGGGTTTATCAATTTTGTTTATCTTCTCAAAGAACCAGCTTTTAGTTTTATTGATCTTAGCTATTGTTTCCTTCATTCCTTTTTCATTTATTTCTGATCTGATCTTTATGATTTCTTTCCTCTGCAAACTTTGGGTTTTGTTTGTTCTTCTTTCTCTAATTGCTTTAGGTATAAGGTTAGGTTGTTTATTTGAGATGTTTCTTGTTTCTTGAGGTAGGATTGTATTGTTATAAACTTCCCTATTATAACTGCTTTTGCTGCATCCCATAAGTTTTGGATCATCGTGTTTTCATTTTTATTTGTTTCTAGGTATTTTTTTATTTCCTCTTTGATTTCTTCAGTAGTATCTTCATTTTTTAGTAGTGTATTGTTTAGCCTCCATGTGTTTGTATTTTTTAACAGATTTTTTCCTGTAATTGATATCTAGTCTCAGAGTGTTGTGGTTGGAAAAGATAGTTGATACGATTTCAATTTTCTTAAATTTGCCAAGGCTTGATTTGTGACCCAAGATATGATCTATCCTGGAGAATGTTCCATGAGCACTTGAGAAGAAAGTGTATTCTGTTGTTTTTGGATGGAATGTACTATAAATATCAATTAAGCCCATCTTGTTTATACTATCATTTAAAGGTTGTGTTTCCTTATTTATTTTCATTTTGGATGATATGTCCATTGGTGAAAGTGGGGTGTTAAAGTCCCCTACTATGATTGTGTTACTGTTGATTTCCCCTTTTATGGCTGTTAGCATTTGCCTTAAGTATTGAGGTGCTCCTAAGTTGGATGCATAAATATTTACAATTGTTATATCTTCTTCTTGGATTGATCCCTTGATCATTATGTACTGTCCTTCTTTGTCTCTTATAATAGTCTTTATTTTAAAGTCTATTTTGTCTGATATGAGAATTGCTACTTCAGCTTTCTTTTGATTTCCATTTGAATGGAATATCTTTCTCCATCCCCTCACTTTCAGTCTGTATGTGTTCCTAGGCCTGAAGTGGGTCTCTTGTAGACAGCATACATATGGGTCTTGTTTTTGTATCCATTCAGCCAGTCTATGTCTTTTGGTTGGAACATTTAATCCATTTACATTTAAGGTTGGTTATTGATATGTGTGTTCCCATTACCATTTTCTTCATTGTTTTGGGTTTGTTATTGTAGGTCTTTTCCTTCTCGTGTGTTTCCTGCTTAGAGAAGTTTCTTTAGGATTTGTTTTAAAGCTGGTTTGGTGGTGCTGAATTCTCTTAGCTTTTGCTTGTCTGTAAAGGTTTTAATTTCTCCATCAAATCTGAATGACATCCTTGTTGAGTAGAGTAATCTTGGTTGTAGGCTTTTCCCTTTCATCACTTTAAATATGTCCTGCCAGTCCCTTCTGGGTTGCAGAGTTTCTGCTGAAAGATCAGCTGTTAACCTTACGGGGATTCCCTTGTATGTTATTTGTTGCTTTTCCCTTGCTGCTTTTAATATTTTTTCTTTGTATTTAATTTTTGATAGTTCGACTAATATGTGTCTTGGCGTGTTTTTCCTTGGATTTATCCTGTATGGGACTCTCTGTGCTTCCTGGACTTGACTGACTACTTCCTTTCCCATATTAGGGAAGTTTTCAACTATAGTCTCTTCAAATATTTTCTCAGTCCCTTTCTTTTTCTCTTCTACTTCTGGTACTCCTGTAATTCCAATGCTGGTGCATTTAATGTTGTCCCAGAGGTCTCTGAGACTGTCCTCAATTCTTTTCATTCTTTTTTCTTTATTCTGCTCTGCAGTAGTTATTTCCACTATTTTATCTTCCAGGTCACTTATCCGTCTTCTGCCTCAATTATTTGGCTATTGATTCCTTCTAGAGAATTTTTAATTTCTTTTATTGTGTTGTTCATCATTGTTTGTTTTGCTCTTTAGTTCTTCTAGGTCCTTGTTAAACGTTTCTTGTATTTTCTCCATTCTATTTCCAAGATTTTGGATCATCTCTACTATCATTACTCTGAATTCTTTTTCAGGTAGACTGCCTATTTCCTCTTCATTTGTTTGGTCTGGTGGGTTTTTACCTTGCTCCTTCATCTGCTGTGTATTTCTCTGTCTTCTGGTTTTGCTTAACTTACTGTGTTTGGGGTCTCCTTTTCGCAGGCTGCAAGTTCGTAGTTCCCGGTGTTTTTGGTGTCTGCCCCCAGTGGGTAAGGTTGGTGCAGTGGGTTGTGTAGGCTTCCTGGTGGAGGGGACTGGTGCCTGTGTTCTGGTCAATGAGGTTGGATCTTGTCTTTCTGGTGGGCAGAACCGCGTCTGGTGGTGTGCTTTGGGGTGTCTGTGAAGTTATTATGATTTTAGGCAGCCTCTCTGCTAATGGGTGGGGTTGTGGTCCTATCTTGCTAGGCATAGGGTGTCCAGCACTGTAGCTTGTTGGTCGTTGAGTGGAGCTGTGTCTTAGTGTTGAGATGGAGATCTCTGAGAGAGCTCTTGCTGTTTGATATTATATAGGGTTGGGAGGTGTCTGGTGGACCAATGTCCTGAACTTGGGTCTCCCACCTCAGAGGCTCAGACCTGATACCTGCCTGGGGCACCAAGACTCTGTCAGCCACCCCGCCAGGTATGTGGGGAGTTTCTTGCGTTTTGGGAAGTCTGAGGTCTTCTGTCAGCATTCAGTGGGTATTCTGTAGGAGCTGTTCCACATGTCGATGTATTTTTGATGTATTTGTAGGGAGGAAGGTGATCTCCACGTCTTACTCCTCCACCATCTTGAAGCTATCCCTGTTGTTTATTCTTTATGGTACAAAATATGGTATTTTTATGGAAAAATATTAACACTGTAACCTCTTTAAAAATGATTCAGAAGAGGACTGTGAATGTCTAGTATTTTAATAAAAATGTAAATAATAAAAAATTACCATGTCATAGATTTATTGGTGGTATTTAAAAGTTTTATTTTAGTGTTACATAAAGTAATGGTGCAATTACAATAACTGGCATCTTTGATTTGATGAGGTTTGATAAGAAGTAAAGTCATCAGTCCTTGTGGCAGCCATGCACATGTGCCACTCAGATATCCCTTCAAGAGAGAATCTACTGTTAGGAGTGTAGTTGGCTGATAGACTCCAGCTGTGGCAATTTTGGGATCCATTTCAGTTCTCCTTTTGGGGCCGTCTCCCCACGCTCCTCTCAGTCAATGCGAGAGCATGGCAGGTTCACTAGGGATGGGCCATTTCTGCTCAATGTGTAAATTCTCTAATGAGAAATCCTTTCTCTAGGGTACTATTGACTTAACAAAGACTTTCTCAGATTAGCACTCTGTGCCTCTCTTTCAACATAATAAAAACTTTCTTTAGACTATCAGGCCTGAGTGGGAAATTCAAGTCTTTAATCTGCCTTGTGTTGAAATGTTGCAATATACATTGGCCTTTGCCACTGAAAGGCTTTCTTAATCTTATGCTTCTTATAATTTGTCTACATGCAAGCAACTTTCCCAGTTCTATGAGGTACTGTTTTTCTTAATTTTATTGATTCTCTTTCTTTTACAATTGAAAATCATTAAATTATGGCCCAAGCTTAATTTTTTCTTGTATTTTATTTCTAATCATTTTTTCTTAGAGCTTTTGGTTCGATATGGGATTTGCCTTTTAAGTTATCATGATTGACAGTTTTACTAAATGGTTATCCACTGTATAAAATATCCATACACAGTCTGATGTTTCTTTAATGCCCACTATATGACCACTCAATCAATGCCATTTGAAAGTATTATTGCCTACATTAGTCAGAGAGGATAAATGCAGAAAAAACAATCCTGGATCTCAGTGACTTAATAGTTACTCCTTGCTGGCATCACTGTCTGATATGGTTAGTGGAGGGGTTTCTGTGTCCTGTTCATACATGCACCCTGGCCACATCCATCCTATTATGCTAATATCTTCAACCATATATCCTCTAACCTCAAGGTACATGGGAAAATGCATATTGAGGGGCACAGCCACTCTTAACTCTCCATAAGAAGTGATTTTTCACCTCATCATTGGTGAGAATTAGTTATGTGACTGAAGTCAAATTAAATGAGGCTGGAAAATTATGTTTAACTATTTTTCCAGAAAGAGGAAAACCATTTTGTTGTACACCTAAACAATCATCACTATAAAGAGGAAATCCTTTTTGTTGAGACATAAAAAAATCTCAATTCTAGCCTTCATATTCACTTTGATCAATAGTGTACTTAGCAAGCACTGGAGTGACTGAGGACGGCAGCTTGCTGGTAAGCAGATAGGTCATTTTGATCTTGTTATTATTGAGAGCATTTTGTGTAGAGGGGACCTATAGGTGAGCATTCTGGACTCATTCCAACAGATCTAACTGCATAATTAATCATTAGACATTCTGGTCACCAGTCTTATCTCCTTCCTTACAAAGTATCCAACCATCCATATAAACCATTACATACACACACACACACACCCCTCTGGCCATCTGTCTTTCCATAAAAATGGATCAGTTAAAGGGATAGCTTAAAATTCTGCCAACTTTGAAAATCTTTCTTTTCTACTCTCCATCAGAGTAAATTAGTGGGGTTTCAAAGCTACCACAGTTCATTTCTGGCTGGTGATAGCATATTCTGAACAAGCTTTTGTAAACCAGGCAAAATTATTATTATTCTTTTCCTTCTTGGTCAACTGGATATAGGGAACTCACATAGGGGTTATAACTATGTGTTGAAGCAGAAGTAGATGCATTGAAAGTGTGAGCTAACTACTTATAGATGAAGAACTGTTGATGATGTCTGACTATATGGCTGGATGGAGCAGATATCATACAGCTTATGAAGACAAGCTCAGGATATGGGGCTACTCAAGTTTCCAACAGAAAGTATTTAGCCTTTACCATGGTTCAATAGCAGGCAAAATTTATTTCTAGTCCTCCAAAGCAGGATAGTTATTTGATGAAGAGGACATAGTTTTTTTCCTAAAATTCTAAAGCCATTTGCTATTATTCTACAGTTGAGGCTTTCCATGGCACGAAACAGCATTACAGTCTACCAAGAATACCTTAAGGAACATTAAATCACCTCGGTCATACAAGCATTCTCTCCTAGAGCACCTGATGAATTCTCTCTTTTTCTGGAACACATTAAAAACTGACAACGTCAGAAAATCTTTGAATGGTCAAAGCTTTTAAGTGTGTTTCCTTTTTAGTGTAGAAAGTGCAAGACATAGCAACTGATTTTTAATTAGAAGACATTTCTATCATCAAGCATTCACTGAAGTGATGGCCACTGAATTCCCATGGAGTTTATTTCCCATTTTCTGACATTCATGGATCTTCCTATGGCATTAAAATACTTCCTAGTTCCTGATCACTTGGTTCTACTAGCCTGATGTTATCAATACAGTGGATCAGGGTAGTATCTACTGGTATATCAGTGTTCCTGAGGACTAAATTATATATAAGACTGGGGAATATATAATATATAATATATATAATTCTGAAACAATATGGTAAATGTGTATTGTTAACCATGCCAGATGAAAGCAAACTACTTTTCAGTTTTCTTCTGGAAAAAAAAAAAAATGCTTTGTCAGATTGATTACTACACACCAGTCACCAGGGTTTTAATTGTTTCACTCAAGTAATGAAACCATATGTGAGACTATATTTGCAATTTGTTTGTCTACTTTGTTAAATATTATTAATCACGACCCATGTATTATACCAATAAGCTAATCAAGCAAGTTTAAGTTAGATATTATAGAGATAACTCTCCTTATATTCTTCAAGTCTTTAACGATGTCACAGATTTGTAATTTTTCAAGTGATGTAGTACTGCTTTTAATATACAATTTTGGTAGGACAAGAGAGCAATAGTGGGTTCCCCACGTGGTGCCTTCTCCAACAGAAGCAATGGATTTATGGGTCAGGAGCCAATGTGAGGTCCAGCAAATGTCTGAGTATGTCTACAGCAACCAGAGATATAGGTACCAGGAAATAAATACAAGATGAATTCTGAGATCCACTGGGTCAACTGCAAGATGAATTTGGTCCAAACTACATTTATTACCTAGTTCTATTAGATCTACTCTGACTGGGAAACTATATTAACCATCAATATTCTCTGTGATAGGTGTGTTAGTTCAGAGAATGGTCCAATAATCCCTCAAATATTAAGGTATTTTCTTTTCTACAGTGCACTGCTACCCTGGTAAATGGTTGCACGTCACTTTAGGAAAAGCTAGGAGGAAGATTTAAATAATATATTAATGTATAATTTCAAGACTTTTCTCAAAAATACCAGGCCTCCCTTTCTTCAAGGGTCTCTGAATCTATGAAATTACCTAGTCTTGGGAATTAGACAATTATACATGACTCTACTTGTATAGTGGTTCAAAGCCGGAGCTAGAGAGTTTTTGTTTTTGTCTTTGTTTCTCTAGCTTAAGGATGGAAATGGAACCTATTATGACTGCTCCTCGATTTTGGTCACAGGAGTGTAACAATCAATTGCAATTGCCAAAAATCCATTTGGGCCAAATACTTCTTATTATCAGTTTACTTTTGCTGCCCATTATGGTAATCAGACCAAAATTATTTTTACAGCTAAGTGCAATGCTTCTATTTTGGTTACCTGCATGCCTCGGTTAAATGGTACTGTTCTGGTATCAGCCACTTGGGATAAAATCACCCATGGTAGCATCACCCATCATTATCCACACCCACAAAAAATAGTCACTATGTCACTTCTGAAAGAGGCTGGAAAATCTTTCACCAATGTAGGTCTCAATGATTTTGTCTAGGACCTATTCTCAGTTAATATATAGTAAGTGCACTCAATGTTAATTTGCTTAAGTGTTTAACTTCTTTTTAAGGAATTTCTGTCAACTTTATTTACTTAGATGCCATTGATTCAGAGTTTCATTCCACTAACTAAGCAAACATTCCCAGCTGTATGAGTTAAAACAGTGAATGAGGAATAGCCTGTGAGTGTGATCATATCAATGAATTCACTGCAATGTAAAATGTATTCCATGTTCCCTGGGGTTGCACCTTCAGAACCCATTACATAAATATTCCCAAATATTGTCCAATATAAATAAGCAAAATACTGAAATTCAGTATGTGTATATAGGTGTATAAGGTGTATAAGGTTTTCCTTTTGAATTTGACTTTGGAAATTGTTCATTGGAATAGAGAGAGATATATTCCTAGTTCTAGGTCTGGGAGGATAAGACATAAAAGAGAATCTGAAGGAACTGACACTTCTTGCAGGGTAACTGTCTCGGGTTACATCATTATAAGGTGTTTCAGTAAGGCAGGATAAGCCCCACAGAACAGAGAAGGGGCTGTTGTCCTGGCAAAGGAGATTCTGTGAGGTTAGCTGTACTCAGAGCTATCTGAAGCCAATGAAATATTTCCCTTCAAATTCTGAGGTTCCCACTACTGCTTACAAGTTTCCTGGTGATTCTGTAGATTCACTCCATGCTATATTTGAGTAACAGGATCAGAATCTACACCTGACTTTTTGTTGTCTATATCCTGTGGTTATGAGTGAAAGGAATTATTTTAGGGTAGTCAAAAAGATCTCTGCTTTCTATTTAGTTGAGATTTTCAAACTTTCTTTTATTTTGGCATTTTGACATTTTATTTCTTTAAGATTTCTTGCGCAATTAGACACAACCTGTTAACCCTGAATCATTATATTCCTCATGCCTATCACAGTGGTCTATAAAAATAAGTACACTCTTCACCAACCCCCTACTTTAGTAAATGCTTCATTTCAGTTAATAATCTTACTGTTTCACCGCAGTATGCCTAAGATTATCAGTGTACCATCACTGAAAGCTAAATGGATGTCACTAAATTAAAACTCAATCAGGTAAGATAATTCCTAGATTCCCAATTTCTTAAGTGTATATTTATGATATCTCCTCTGACAATTACTCTATCAATAAAGTTTTTGTAGTTTGCACCTTTAAAAATTTACAGTATGTTTATATCTTAATCTTCTTGTTATTAGAGACTGCTTAGAGATTAGTATAATTTGTGTCAGTTTCAAGATTTTTGTTGCTATAATGAAAATTATCCAGTTGTCAGTGGAATTAGTATCAGTGGTCCAAAACTTTAATATATATTTCTAAACTAATACAAGTAAGGAGCTTATATATTTCTATGCTAGTTTAATAATACTTTTTAAAAGATTTAGCTCCCCACAGGGAAAAATTTTAATTTGGCAGCAAAAAGTGATATTGAATATCTAGCTAATAGTTGGATATTTTTCCCTTGAAAGTTGATAGATTTGAGATGAATGGATAAAATGTAAAATCCCCTAGTCAATGTTTCATATATAAGTTGGGAAAAATGTGTTGAATTATATTAAATAATTGATGAAAACTAAAACCTCTATTGGCAACATATAATTTGTATTTCTGACTGTACTCAGATCCTGGTTCTTTTTCTTGTAAAATCTTTTGGCATAAATCTTAGTGTTAACTACTTAATTTAGTTATACAATTCCTATCAAAATTTATATTCATTGTCTTAACAAGGTAACACATTATATATACATATTTTAGCATTTTAAATGTAAAAATTACTTTGGTGTATTTTTGGTAGGTAAAGGAGTTGTTCATCACAAATTTAAATACCTTAGCCATTTCTATAGCAAATGCTTGGGCACATTCTGTTATTAAAGACTAACCAGTAGAGTCACCTCCTGGTGCTTGAACATGCTAAATTGTTTGTCCTACTCTATAGCTACTGTATGAAAAATTTTGGCTTTCTATTCAGCAATCTGCATGTGGAACCAACATTCCAAGAATATAATTTGGGTAAGTGAAGGGAATGGATTTGGGAGGGTGCTTGTTTAAAGTCTCAAATACAAGATAGAACAGTTGCATGATTAGTCTTCAAGACCAAAGGACTCAAAGGTGCAGATAGCTTCAAATATCTCTAGATTGATATACTTTGACATTGATATTGATATTGATATGTGACATTGATATTGAAGTGCCAAAGTTTTAAGTCAAAGAGCTGTAGATTTGAATCCTCTACTGCACTGGCTCGTTTCTCTACCTTGACAAAAAGGAGAGTGATACCAAACACATTAGAAGTTGGTGAAAATTAAATTTAATTGTTGTGTAAAAACACTGACTTTCAATTAATCTTTATTGATTTATTAACCTTTAGTATCATTACCTTTATATATCTATTTGCCAAAAAGTGTTGCCTCTTTTTTTTTTGTTTTACAGTCATTAGTCTTCAAATGTTAAAGGAGTGTGCTGCCAATTCATGCAGTGCATAGGAGAGCAGCTGTGTGGATGGAAGCTTAATAAATGGCTTTTAACAACAACAACAAAAAAGACTAACAAATAAAACAAGAATCTTCTAAGAAAATATATTTTTAAAAGATCCTCTAGTCAAATAATATAGAGGACACATACACAGGCTAACAAGAAACTTTCTAATTATCTGAAATACTACTAAAATAATCCTACTGGAATCATGTAAAGTTCACTATAGTATTTGGCTTTTTATCAATAATAACTTTTCCACTAATGTTAAGAATCAAAATGTACCCAGGTGTGTTTTAAATTCTGTTCCCCAGATTTAGACAGAGAATTACATTAAGGTGCAGAGTAAAAAATGTCAGTCGATTATTAATTATCAAGACATCTTGGGGAAAATGGCTTCTAAAATGTATAGATTAATGATTTTATTTGAATTATAGGAATGGATTATAGAATGGAAATATATTCTGGTGTAAAATTGAGCATAATGTTTTATGACAACTTAAACATAATATTTCCCTTGAAGTAGAGACTTATATGTGTAGTTATTTAGCATCTCTATTTTGAAATCAAATTATAAACTACTGAGCCTGCACTGTGGAGGCCACAAGCCACAACTACTGAGCCTGCGTGCCACAACTACTGAGGTCCATGCGCCTAGAGCCCTTTTTTTTTGCATGTCAAAAGAACTTTTATTCTGTTGCTATCATAGTAAATGGACACTCCATGTTTCATGTGGCTCAACAAATCCGCTATTCTTAATGCTTATTTTCCTTTCATAACCTAAATCAAATTCATCAGCAAATATTATCAGATCCATTTTCAAAACTATCTAGAATCCATCCACTTTTTCTGCCTTGAATTCCATCTCATTAATTTATTGCTAAAGCCTCTTAACTGTTCTCTCCACATCTGCCTTGAGTCCTTTTGATCTATTCTCAACAGAATAGCTACAAGTTTCCTTCTACTGTGACAGTGTACCTAGTATCATATAAACCTCTTGATAGGAAAACTATTAAAGGTAGATAAAGTATTTTTAAAAACAGTTTTTGATTTTTTGATGTATTGGGAGTAAATATCAAAGACTGTGTGATCCTGGAGAGACAGAAGATGTACTGAAAGGGAAATTGGGAAAAGTTCCATTTACAATAGCATCAAAAAGAATAAAATGCCTAGGAATAAATTCAACTAAGGAGGTTGCTATAGACTAAATCTGTGTGTCCTTCCCCCCACCAAATTCACATATTGAAAACTAACCCCCAGTGTGATGTTATTAGGAGGTGGGGCCTTTAGGAGGTGATTAGATCATGAGGGTGGAGCCCTGATGAATGGGATTAATGCCCTTATAAAAGAGGTGACCTAATAGAAGTTGTTATAGTCTTTTTGATGTTTCCATCTGGTTAGGCTATAGTCCCCAGTTATTCAATAAAGCACTAATCTAGGTGCTGTGAAGGTATTTTGTATATTTGATTAAAGTACATAATCAGTTTACATTAAGTAAGGGTGGATATCTTAGGTAACCTGGGTGGGCCTGATTCAATCAGTTGAAAGGCCTTAAAAGCAGGATTAAGGCTTCCCTGAGAGAAGAATATATTCAACCTATGGACAGCAGCTTCAGCCAATGCCCATGAGTTTAAATCTACCCCTCCTGATGGCCTGCCCAACGGATTTTGGATATTCCTAGACAGCTCTCACAATCATATGAGCCTATTCCTTGCAAGAAATCTCTTGATATATATACTGGTTCTGCTTCTCTGATTGAACTCTGGCTGATACAACTATCTAACACAAGATGTCCAACTTCCAACCAAAACTTATTAAACATACAAGGAATCAAGGGGAAAACAAAAATAAAAACAAAAATCCAACATACTATCAAGGGAGAATTCAATCAACAGACCAGGCTCCAAATGTTGAAATTAGAGAAATTAAAACATTATGGTTAATATGTTAATGTCTCTAGCAGTTATAAAGACAGACAATATATGTGAACAGGTGGGAATTATTGGCAAAGATGTGTAAGATATAATAAAGAACTAAATGAATATATTAGGGATGAAAAACATGTTAAATGAGGTGAAGATAGTCTTTGACAGTTTATCAGTAGACTCAACACAGCTGAAGAAAGAATCAGAAAATCTGAGCATAGGTCAATGAAAATTACCCAAATTGGGACTTTCCTGGCTGTCCAGTGGTTAAGACTCCTCGCTTCCAATGCAGGGGGCGTGCGTTTGATCTGTGGTCAGGGAACTAAGATCCCCCATGCTGTGCAGCATGGCCAAAAATTAAAAAAAAAAAAACAAAAAAAACCAAACTGAAGTACAAAGAGAAAAAAAAGTTGAAAAAAACCCCACAAAGCATTATCAATTATCCAGATGTTTTGGGACAACATCAGTCAATATCATATGTGTAATTAAAATCTAGAAGGATAAGAGAGAGAGAATAGGAAAAAAGAAATATTTGAAGTGTAATGGATAATTTTTCCCCTGAACTTAATGTCAGACACACACACACACACACACACACACACACATCACATTTAAACTTGTAAACCAAATATATAAAGGATACTTTGAGGACACTGAGGAAATAATTACATTCAGAGAAAAACAAGATAAGGATCATAGTACTTTCTCTCAAATAACCATATAAGTCAGAAGGCAATGTAGTAATAAAGTACTAAAAGTGAAAAATAATTTTCAACCAGATTTCTATATATATGGCAGAATATCCTTGAAGGATAAATAATTAACAAAAATTTTATCAGACAAAAATGAAAAACAAATTACCAGCAGAAAATAAGAAATATTAAAGTTCTATGATATATGAAATTATCAGGTCAATTTATTAAATATAACTGCAAACTGTTTGAATTCTCATTTTGTGTTTACAGGCAAATCTACATGAAATGTCAGATTATAATCAGAAGGCTAGTTGGTGATCACGACATAAGAACAGAGGAGGTTAAATTAATAGAATGTTTAATATCATCAATACATCATGACTGATCACACAGTAATCATGTATTAATTCCATTAATATATCACAGACAGCTTGCTGCATTCACACTTGAAAAGTCAGTAGTTGCAACTGGAGAGGAACATCACACACTGATTTTTCCAAGAGACTTGCAATTGTTGATAGCTTAGAATTCACACATTTCAACAGCTAATGTTTCAAGTCTTCTCTACCTCAGGTTGACTCTTCTTTTTTTCTCTCTATTTTTCATTCTTTTTTATGCTTTCCTCACTGATCTATCACCCTTTTAGTTTACACATTCTTTCTTTTAACATATTAGCACATGCAATCTTTTTACCACAAATACTGACTTAAGAACCACTCTGTTTCTTTAACATAGACTTGAATTTCTATGCCTTCTTTTGGTTTTATAGCTTTAATGTAGAAGAGAAATTTAATTTCCCCTACTTCTCAGTATTGCATTGGCTTTAAGACATCCCTTAAAGAAGATATTTCTACTTTAAGTTTGCCTATTTACTGCCTAAGATTAGCCACCATGTCTTTAAATTTACTTGAATAAAACCCCATGCACTTTAAATGTCTTTGAAGGATCTACATGATCTGCATCATTTAGTTACCCATCATTTTTCTGATCTCATTTCCTGTCATTTTTAGTAAGCATGTTCTTGCTCTACCAAAGCTGCCTTCTTCACCATTCTCTAAATTCAACTATTTGTCTGCATATCACCTTACTCTTGTTTCATCTCCCTGTAAAGTTGCTCTCTCTAAAAATATACATAGCTTGTTTCCTCACTTTTTTGGTCTCTGAACAAATGTCGTTCTATCATAGAGGCCTTCTCTTATTAACTCCATTCACTGTAGATACCCCTTATTCTACTTATTTCTTGACTTACTCAACATCATCTGACAACTTATGATTTTTTTTTTTTTTTTAAATTTTTGGCTGTGTTGGGTCTTCGTTTCTCTGCGAGGGCTTTCTCTAGTTGTGGCAAGCGGGGGCCACTCTTCATCGCAGTGCGTGGGCCTCTCACTATCGCGGCCTCTCTTGTTGCGGAGCACAGGCTCCAGACGCGCAGGCTCAGTAGTTGTGGTCACGGGCCCAGTTGCTCCGCGGCATGTGGGATCTTCCCAGACCAGGGCTCGAACCCGTGTCCCCTGCATTGGCAGGCAGATTCTCAACCACTGTGCCACCAGGGAAGCCCTATGATTTTTTAATTTAGGGTCATGAGAGGAGAGACTCCATTGGGTTCACAGTTGTATGCCCGACAAACAGAAAATTTCTGGCACAAAACTACCTTCTGTAAATATTTGCAAAATGAATGAATGTATGTCAGATACTACATTAAATCCTTTCCCACTCTATTATTCCAGTAAATTCATATACCAACTAATTTTATAGATCAGGAAGTAGAGCTCAAAAAGGTTAAAATAATTTGGTATTTCAAAGTTTGAAAAATTATGTAAACTCTGCTAATCTGCCAGGAGTAGTCAGCCATGATGTTCAAAGACTGACTTCTCTGACATATGTCATACTTGGTGAGCTCTGAAAAATTAAGGATGTGAGGTAAAGATCAAGGGGAATATTGGAACAAAATACATAATTAAAGGAAGGCTGGCCCAGATGAAACTTCCAGGGTTCTCAGGGTGAAGGTAAGATTGAGAATAGAGAATAGAGACTCTGGACTGGAAAGTAATTATAGACGTGGTATCACATAATTGTGGCAGAGAAAGGTGAAAAAAGGGTGAAGATGGAAAGAAAAAAAAAAAAGGAAAGCATGCTTTGTTATTAATGAGAATTTTCCTTGCACAGGAGGGCTAACTGTCTTGTGTCTGTATCTCTAGACATATTTCAGAAGCGGAGTGGCTGTCTCTGTTAAAGCTATTCTAAAAGACATTCCTACTTTGTTTTGGTAGTTTTATTAGTTGAAATGAGGACAATCTTATAATATTTATGTCTGTTAGTTAATGTTTCTAGTCTGCAGAAGAGGTAGTGTTCATATAGCCTCTCTCCTTTTATCCAGGTCTAGCAACCTCAAATATAGTCAGCATTTAAGAAATGCTAACTTATGACAGTGAAGAGATGATTCAATAGAGAACTGACCTTTCCTTTTGAACCAGAATACTTGTTTTATCAGTTTGACTGATAAATCTTGTGTTACGGAAAGAGATATAGCCACTGAGTCAGAAGCAGTCAAACTCTGTCTAAATTTTTCACTTGTAGCTGGTGAATGTACTTAAATTATCAAGCCTACATGGGGGGATAAAATACATTGTCCTGATCATCTCAGAGCATTGTGGCAAATGTGAAAGTATTTTGAAACCATAAAGTCTATTGTTATAGGAAATTTGCATTTAATAGATATTAATTTTCCTTCACTCTGAATAGACATTTTAATTTCTGGATTTTCCTGTTATTTTAATTTATTTTTAAAAATTATATTTTCCACAACCTTGTCTTCTAGATTAAGATGAATTCCAAATGTTGTGCAGCATAGATCCCATAAGGCTTTTCTCAGAATATTAAATTGTTTGTCTTCCACATTTCAAGTCACACAACAAAATCCTCATGTGGAAATTGCAGGGAATTAAAAGAGGAAAAATAAAGAATTTTAAAAGAATACTTAGTAAGTGTCATATTTTCTTTTCAGATTTTCAAGGAATTGTCATAGCTAAATATACCTATTCCATTACCATGCCAATCTAATCAGAGCTCTGAATAATAAGACAAAAAGACCTGCATGTGGAACTTGGGGGGTTTCTGTAAGTTGAAGTCACAGCTACTTATCAAGCTGTTGTGGAGGGATTATTGGTAACTGATGGAAAGAGCCATTTTTTGAGTTTTGATCTTTACAATATAAAGGAAATCTTCAAGTTTATCGTCCCAAGTGCTAAATTTTGGGATAAATAAAATACTTGATCAAGACTAGTTCTACAAAGTATGTACATATTTGTATAAATATTTTTCTCCTGTTTTACATATTCCAAGATCATAAATGAATCAACTTAGAATATTTTAGCACTTTAAGTGCATGATACTTATAATTTAGTACTTGCAATGCTACCAACAAAGTCTATGGTATATATCTTAAGAGTTGATTATTCCAAGATATATATATTTGAAGACATATTAAGTGACTTGAAATAGAGGCTATATAGTCTTCCCATTATTTCTTTCTAAAATTACAGTAGTCTTCCTATATAATTTCTAATGTGGAATTAGAGATCAGTACTGCTTATTAACACCTAGCAGTTTAGCAAAGTTTAAAGGCTATATTGTGAAAGCAGATGGGCAAGCTCCTTAGTACCATTTAGGAATAGCAACAGAAAAATACACCTGGGGAATCTGAGCAATTTTGTTAAAAAAAAAAGACTACAAAATATTGTAGTTTAAGATATAAGAAGTACATACTGTGGGAAATGCTCCAGTGACATTCTGGCCATGTGTCAATTTTGTCTTTATGTCTGAGTTCAACATTAATTATGTTTGTAATAAATTAAAACTGTTTTCTTTCCTGAATGGAAGGGAAAAGGGTGAGAGAAGAGCTCCTTCCATGGGATGGAAGACATAATTGAGAAAGTAAGGCAGAGAGAAATGATAATATAAGAAATAAGACAATTAAAAGCAAAAGAAAGAATAATATTACAAAGGGGAAAAGAAGAAAACACTGGAATCATTTTATAAAGATCTTTTTACTTCAAAAGAGAAGAGGGTGAAATCTGATCTGTAAATTAATGAAGATTCCATATATTTGAAAAGGTTAACTCAACAGTGTGACATTGTGAATATCACAAACATATATCCAAAATATTACAGTATGTTTATACTCCTTGTCCATATTCACCTCACTGATTGAATTCACCTGACTTAGCTGATATAAACAGGAAAAGATAATTCCTCAAATTACACCTTGGTAGGAAACTGAAAGGAGGCCCAGATCGGTCCTGCATTTTATTCTTATCTATTTATTTATTTGGTCTTATATTCTTAAATTTGAAATGTTTGGTATAATAATAAGGAAAACAGAAATGATTCAGCAGCTATTTTCATAAACATGATCTGTTTTCTGGATCATACATGACACACAATCACAAAATAATGGGCTCCAAGCTAGGGCCATAGGGTATTTCATAACATTTAGTGTGTAGGTTGTAAATGTTTTTGTGAATGTCTTGCTGATTTTGTGAAAAGATCTTTTAAGTGATAAAGAGCAAATGTCACCATAGTAAGGTGAACCTGAATAGAATTGGAGTGGGTAAAGTATGACAAAGCGCAAATGAAATGCTGAAAATGAGGAGAATAAAAAGCAGCAGGAAGAAGGCATGTGTCTAAGTGTCTGGGATGCTGGGCAGTAGAGGGAAGGCATCATTAGTTTGTCCTAACTCAAATTACCCTCACACCTGGTCTTTGATCTATGCTCTGCTTCACCTCTATCTTTTATATCTCAGTGAAAAAGTCAACCAAAGTACCAGCTATGAATTGAGCAGATGGTGTTGTCAGCAAAGATATTCCGCTTGTAATCAGCTGACCCACTGAATTACCCAAGTTCTGTACATGGAATAAGTGATAAAGTGATGAGTCCATCTTTCATAACACCTCCCAACTTAGTATACAGGCATTTAATTAATGTTCTGTTTACATACCACTTCCAGATCATTAATAAAGATGTTTAATAGAACTGAATTTTTTTTAAAAAAAGATCTTTTGCTTTTCTTCTTCAAGAGAAGAAAATGTGAGTCTATATCATTTTGCCCATTCTAGTATGTCACCAAATTTAAGCTCTTTCCCTATAATCCAGTATCATTTCCCTTGGCATGTTCAAGTTTCTGCCAGTATAAAAAATAAAAATAAAAATTCAAACAATCAAATTAACCTCTTTCTAATTGGTAGTCCATTTGTCGACTTCCATTTATGGCAAGATTCTTTAAACAGCTTTCTTCATTCACTGGCTCCAAATTTTTTCTCCCAAATTCTCTTCTAAAAAGCTTTAAAATTTAGCTTCTTTATCTACTATTCCACTGAAAGTGCTGTGGCAAGCTACCAGTCATAAGTTATCTTAATGCTTTGTTAAAAACGAATCATGGGCTTCCCTGGTGGCGCAGTGGTTGAGAATCTGCCTGCCAATGCAGGGGACACGGGTTCGAGTCCTGGTCTGGGAAGATCCCACATGCCGCAGAGTGACTAGGCCCGTGAACCACAACTACTGAGCCTGCGCGTCTGGAGCCTGTGCTCCGCAACAAGAGAGGCCGCAATAGTTAGAGGCCTGCGCACCGCGATGAAGAGTGGCCCCCACTTGCTGCAACTAGAGAAAGCCCCCGCACAGAAACGAAGACCCAACACAGCCATAAATAAAATAAATAAAATAAATAAAATAAATAAATAAATAAATAAATAAATAAATAAACAGGAGCTGTTGTTTAAAAAAAAAAAAAAAAGAATCATTTCTAATCCCTATTTTATTTGACCTTTCTGCAGGGTTTTCCAGATAAATCTCTCTAAGGAGCCTTTCCATATGATTCCCATGACACAGTGATTTTCAGATTCTACTTTTCTCATTGCTTTGTCTTCAGACCCTGACATGGTCTTCTCTTTCTCTGAAAATGTTTTAAAGGTTGACGTTTCCTGGGGTAAAATCCTTGAAAATCATCTGGATTTCCACTTTCTCCTTTGGGGTTTTCATTCATTGCCATGGCTCCCAGTAAATGGTAATGACACCCACTTTCATACCTATTTTGAGAACTTCAGATCCACCTACCTGACTTTGTCCAAAACAGCTATGGTATGAAATAAATTAATTAAAAAATAAATTAGCAACTAAGATTATTTTCATGTCTTGACTATTAATTTTTTGCATATTCTTGGGTTTGACAAAATTATGAGACATTCTTATATTTATGGTCATTTTACATGTGCAACAGATGTTATTTAAACAAATTCTCATCACTGATTCTCTTACATAGAGAGGGGTATGTCCTTTTTTTTAAATTAATTTTTAGGGAGTACAGTTGATTTACAATGTTGCATTAGCTTCTGTTGTACAACAAAGTGAATCAGTTATACATATACATATATCCACTCTTTATTAGATTCTTTTCCCATATAGGTCATTACAGAGTATTGAGTAGAGTTCCCTGTGCTATACAGTAGGTTCTTATTAGTTATCTATTGTATATATAGTAGTGTGTATATGTCAATCCCAATCTCCCAATTTATCCCTCGCTGCCTTCCCCCCAGTAACCAAAAGTTTATTTTCTACATCTGTGACTCTATTTCTGTTTTGTAAATAAGTTCATTTGTACCATTTTTTTAGATTCCACATATAAATGATATCATATGATATTTGTCTTTCTCTGCCTGACTTACTTCACTCAGTATGACAATCTCTAGGCCCATCCATGTCACTGCAAGTGACATTCTTATATTTATGGTTATTTTACATGTGCAATAGAGGTTATTTAAATAAATTCTCATCATTGATTCTCTTATATACAGAGAGGTACAGTCTTAAAATGATCATTCTTTACTTAGTGCAATGGAATCTAGATGGATTGTATATAAATATCAACCCAAATGTGTAAGTTTGTTGTCTCTTGACAGCTCACATGAAATACCGCATTTCATATTTATGATCTTATTTTAAATAAAAACTCCTACAGTCAAATCTAGGAGTCTCAACACTGGAATCACTGACCTCCTGTATTTGTATCCCAACTACAGTTGTGTTTGGGGAATTGGCAAAACATAACTTGTATTCTTTTTTCAAACAGCACATTAAATCTGACAAGTTGCAGGACTGATATAATGCTCAAAGCTACAGGAAATTGAAACTTATAAACTTCTAAATTTACACTATATAACAGGTTAGTTTTCTACCTTTAACGTCGAATTAGAGTATAATTTCACATATTGCTTATTTTTTTCTTTTTTAAAGAAGGAAACCTTCATTTTCTTCCTCCAGTCTATTTTTTTCCCTAGCTGGCTCTGCTCAAAGACATCAAACTGAGAAACATCAAAAATGGCATGGGAGCTGAGCTGTTCACACTAGAGAATTGTTTTCTTGTTGTGAGTTTTATGCAGAGAAAGAGCTGAACTTTTGGATTTAAGTTTAGTTTAGCCCTCTGTAGCAATAATTTTTTTCCAGATTTGTTTGACATCCCCAAATAAATGCTGGGAAAATTGACTTTCTGTGGGAAATCTGAAGTATCTAGAGAACTTTGACCACAGAGTTTAAAACAAAGAAGGATGACAAATTCTGATTTGTTTGTTTTGATTTATCAAAGAGCTCTGACCTGAGATAAAACAGAATTGATTTTTTAACTTTTAAAAAAGTATTAAGTCCCCAGAATCATGAGAATTGCCTTTTAATCATTTTGCTTAGAGATTCCATTGACTTGAAGGGATATTACATCTCGTTCCCCACAGGAAAGGATGAGAATTAATTGTTTCACAAACTCTCGTCTTTAATAATGAGATTGTGTAAGTTATTTGAAAGTATGAAATATAAATGTTAAATTACACATTCAAAGGCTTTGGAATTTGTTTTTAGAACAACCAACACAGAAAAATCTTGCATTGCTTTCATGGTTCAATTTGTCAGCCTAGTGCGCAAAATAAATAGTAAAGCTCAGGGTTACAGCTTTTCTGCTTATATATGTGTTGACAGATTGTGCTTATCAAAGTCTAGAGGTTCAAGAAAGGTGGCACGGCAATCATCACTGGTTCAGCCATGGCTGTCTTTAGCACTACAGTGGTTCTGACAAAATTGCAAATTGACCTCAAGCTGCCCTTGAAAGTTGTAAGCTGAGATATGGCAAGCATATGCCACTAGGCCTCAAACCCATACCTGCTAAAATGGTAAGAATTGGTTGCTGAGTAAACCTGTTAAAAATGTATCCTTTTACCAATTAAATAGATGGAATGAGTTTATATATTGAATTCATTTACTATTTAAAATGCTTTACTTAGAAAGTGATTGCTAAACAAGGAAATAGAAAAAATATTCTTTTTTAGTATGCCAGGCTAAAGTGATGTGACTTCTTAGAATGTAACACTTAACTAGAAAATCAGTATTAGTACAAAACTATTTATTTAAGGTAGATGAAATCAAAAATACTCTACATTTTAAAACACTTGCTTCAGCAGACTGTATTTTCAATTTATCTGAGACGACGTACATTTTGCTGAGCTAACATGGATAACAACGAAAATCATCAATGCTCAAATATAGTCAGTGTTTCCATGGAGACCAAAGAAATCATAACCACTGAGTTCAAACATTTTGAGAAAGGCTAAATACCACACCACACATAAGGTGAAGAGTGAATGGGAAGAAATTAAATAAGTGATAGAAATGCAATTTTATATATGCCATGCTTAATATGCATAAACTGAATTCTTTATTCTCCTTAAATTCTCCCAAATAAGTACAGTTGTGGTATGTGATGTAGTGAGCAATGAGTACCTTGACCCTGAAGTCAGAACACTTGGGTTTTAGGACTGACTTTCCCTTAACAGCTGCTTGTCTTAGGGAAAGTAGCATAATTCAGTTATTAATTCCATTCAAGGAGCTTAAAAGAAGGATAATCAATCAGAATTGAGATGAGCAGCTGAAGAGTCAAAGGTCTAAATCCAGCAGAGATTTCAAGCTGCCTTGCCTACATCTTTTTTTTTTCTTTTTAGCCCTCAGGATGGTACCTTTTTCAACTTGCTAATATTATGCATTTCCTTAGCCCTAGTCATTACAATCTGCATCTCTTTGTCCTAGAATCTAGTTCTACTTTCGCAAGGTGGAGTATAGTAGTATGTTGGGATTCTTCACTTTTCCTCTTATGTGGTTGGTGAGATTTATATAAACAAGAAACTTAAAAGAACATTATTTCAAAAACGGATACTGGAACTATCTTTAAGGGAACTACTAATGAGGCAACTCTGATTGGAAAAATTCTATACCATAAATTCCTTGAGTAGAAAGTCATGCCCAAGAGTATGACTATGTGAAGGGACAAAATGAAAGAGAGAGAGAGAGAAATATATGAGGAAAAGAGAGGAATTTGACTTTCCATTTGAAATGGAGAAAGTGTTTCTAATAAGAGAAGAAAAGAGGGGGAGAGAAGACAGTAGATGGTGAAAGGAAGTTCCTCAGAGGTCACATAGCCACAACATACTTAAAAAGAGTAACGTCTCCTGTGCAACTTTTAGCTAATTGCTAGGAGTAACTTCTGGTACTTGCCAGCGGCAGGCTGGTCTTTCTATTTGGAGCTCAGACTAATAATTGCATGGAGAGTTTTGTACTCAGATTTTTCCAATACTCAGCAAGTAATGGTAACTACCAGGGAGGAAACTTTGTAACTTCCACTCAAGGATGCTCTCTCCTATCAAAATAGACTAATTTTTCTTTCTCGATTTTTTTAATATAGAGGCACGTGTTGAGGCCTGTCTTAATTGTCACCTTGATTTTCAGTCATAAGTGTTTTAGTATTTGCTATAACTCAATGTTTATATCCCCCCAAAATTAATATGTTGTAAACTAACCCCCAATGTGATGGTAGTAGGAGTTGGGGGTCTTTGGGAGGTTATTAGGTCACAAGGGTAGAGCCCTCATGAATGATAATAACACCCTTATAAAAAGACCACCGAAAGCTACCTTCTTTCTGCTTTCTGAGGATATACAGCAAGAAGACAAATGTCTATGAACAAGGAGACAGGTTCTCACCAGACACTGAATCGGCTGCTGCCTTGATTTGGGACTTTCCAACCTCCAGAACAGTGAGAAATATGTTGTTTATAAGCCACTCAACACATGATATTCTTATTATAGCAAGCTGAATGGATGAAGACAGTATTCTTCATAGATGGATAAACAGGCTAGCTGTCCATCAAAATCCACTATCCAGGGGCTTCCCTGGTGGTGCAGTAGTTGAGAATCTGCCTGCCAAGGCAGGGGACACGGGTTCGAGCCCTAGTATGGGAAGATCCCACATGCCGCGGAGCAACTAGGCCCGTGAGCCACAGCTACTGAGCCTGCGCGTCTGGAGCCTGTGCTCCGCAACAAGAGAGGCCCGCGCACCGCGATGAAGAGTGGCCCCCACTTGCTGCAACTAGAGAAAGCCCTCACACAGAAACGAAGACCCAACACAGCCATAAATAAATAATTAATTAATTAATTTTAAAAAAATCCACTATCCATTGTAATATAATAATGGCCATGAATATGGCTAGACTATATTTGCTAAACTCTCTTGCAGCTAGGTATGATTATATGACTAAGTTTTCTCAAATGGATTAAGAGTAGAGGTGGTATGTGCCAGGACTGTAAGAGAACAGATAATCATTCTCTGTCATCTCTTTCCCCTTCCCTCAAATCTGAGCATAGAAACTCCTTATTTCAGTTTTAAAGGTTCCCCCGAGGACAATACTATAGCCGATGGCTGAGGAGTAGGATGGAGAGAATCTGGGTCCCTGCGGCAAAGTTATGCACCATCTTAGAACTCTTACACTTGAGAAATAATTTTGTATTTTGTTTAAAAAGCTGAATCTGGGGAGGATTTCTTTGTTAAAGGGGCTAGTGTTACTCTAAGTAATATAGTGACCCATCTTAGCCTGGTGGAATCCTCCACTAGGGCAACTATGTGATGTGCTAGAAGATAGCTTAGTTCTACCTCCGATTCTGCAAGGACATGGAATATACATTTCAACAACTTCAACTATAAATTGCTAGCTTTGTTAGAAACTTTTGGTGCTCTGCCCAGACCCACATTACAGGCCTGGTGGACCCAAACCCAGCTACAGCTAATGGGACAATTTTCCTCACCTGGAGATGTCTCTGAGGTTATACCTTATCCCAGAGGTAACTCACAGCCAATACTGCCAGCCCCCTTAATTCAAAGTGGTCAATTATGAAATGGTATTTATTTTCAGGCATTTGTTGAGAATCTTCTACATGCCATGCATCATGCCAGGTAATACTGAGTTGAGTATAGGCTTTAGCTGGACCCATCCCTTTGCCAATGTTCTTTTCCTGACCTGTCCTTCATCCCTCACTCCCATATAGGTGTCACCTGAGAGGAATTTCTCATTAAATAATCTGAACAAGAATCTCCGAGAAGGTGCTGCTTCTACTGAACCTAGCTTTAGAGTTCAAATTAAATGATCATGAAGTTCTGTTCACTAAAAAAATTACTTAAAACTAGGAATAATCATAGAATTTTACGCTCATAAGTGACTCTATAATCTGCTGGTCTCATTTTACATTCTAAGGCCTTGTAAACTCTTTTTCCCAATATATATTCTTTTGCATATATTGGAAGATTTTGGCCACCATTTAAATGATTTTTTAGTTTATTTACAAAATACATGTGATTGTGCTGGAAATAGACAGAATGGTTATTATGAACAATGTTAGATCATATTTTAGAACCTCTATGATAGGGAGAACTTTAGCACTCATTCACTCCAATGCAGTTAACAATTTTATTTTTTTCATTTTTAAAACAATATTCTTTCCTTTATTCTCTTATTTCCATTGTTATAATTAGATCATTGCTAATCCCAATGGATCAAATAAAAATTTCATTCTTCTTTAATGTAAAAAATAGGCTAGTATAAGATATTTCTTGGAAACTTCTCTATGAATCAAAATATTTTGGAAGGGCAATTCAACCATGTAACAAACTTTTTGTTAATTAGTACTTGAACCTTTCAGCTCCAGCTTTTTTTATAGCTGGAAATGGGGATCTAAGAAATTTAATCTTGAGTTTCTTGGGAAATTTTTAAGTGTAGAATTCTAAGAATTTTTTATCTGTGGAATTAAAATCAAACCATTTCTATTGATAATATTATACATTCAAATTTATATTCAACGAAGAACTTTAAATAATGTACTTAGTTATTGATAAAAACATGATTTATAATATTCAAACATCTTGAGTTCATATTTTTTAAACAAATTTATTTATTTATTTTTGGCTGCTGGGTCTTCGTTGCTGCACATGGGCTTTCTCTAGTTGTAGCGAGCGGGGGCTACTCTTTGTTGCGGTGTGTGGGCTTCTCATTGTGGTGGCTTCTCATTGCGGAGCATGGGCTCTAGGCACGCAGGCTTCAGTAGTTGCGGCATGTGGGCCCAGTAGCTGTGGCTCGTGGGCTCTGGAGTGCAGGCTCAGTAGTTGTGGTGCACGGGCTTAGTTACTCCATAGCATGTGGGATCTTCCCGGACCAGGGCTCGAATCCGTGTCCCCTGCACTGGCAGGCGGATTCTTAACCACTGTGCCACCAGGAAAATCCTTGAAACATCTTGAGTTCATATTATCCAGATGTTTATTTCAGCTATAATGACCACACCCTACAATCTCAACTTCTACCAGTGAATCAATAGTTTGTGATTGCCATATTATCTATCTAATGAGACTTTATAGAGATTTCTCAAAAAGGAAAGTAAAACAGTAAAACATGCATTTTCTTGTAACTTATTTCTTGTCATAGATAATGGACTATGTCTAGCAAGCCAATTCCATTTTTATGGTAAAAGAGCTACTTCTCTTGACTTACTTAAGCCTATGTTCCTCAAACACTGTTCTTAAATCATTCAAACATTATTTCATTAAGCATTATAGTAACTTGAAATTTGAAAACTTGGTAAGCTAATGGATATTTAAAGAAAACATAAAATTACAGAGTTCAAATTAGTCAAGTGATAGTTTTCCCAGTTCATTATTCAGAAAATTTTTAGAATTTGAGTGATAAAGCCAGATTAAAAATCAATAAATGTGATACAATTAAAACTTAAAAATTAATTGCTTACATTTTTCATGTTCTCTTCTGGACTTTATTCACATTCATACACAAGTTTTATATAGTTTTATCTTCACAGTTTTATCTTTTGCTTCTGACAATATTTTAATTTGAATAACAACATACCACTGAGAAAGTGTGCCATAATTAGCTGTTTATATTTTATAAATTAAAATCTCTATTCATCATGCCATGTAGAAATATTCATAAGTAAAATAATTGAGAATTTTCTTTTTATTGGTTTCATGGTGTTTTGTATAGCTGAAAGCATAATTTCACTTCTCCAAGTGTAGAAGGGAATAAAAGTCACCAATAAAAAGAGCATAATCTGGAAAATAACTTATTTCATTACATACAAGTGGAATTAGGCACAAGTTGGATGAAATGTGGTTTTTTTTGTTTGTTTTTTGTTTTGTTCTTTTACTATAGAATTACTTTTCTGATGGGCAAAAGGGAAATTAAAGCATTTATTAGAGCTCTGTGTGTGTGTGCATACTAAAGAGAAGACTAAACTAATATTACAGACCCTGTAAAAAATTAATAAACAGAAACCTCAGAGTTAGGGGACTATAAGGGGGAGCTCTCGTGCCCTGAGATGATAGCAGAGCCCAGCAGAAAGAAGAAAAACTCCTCTTCTCTCCAGGCAAAGACTCAGCAAATAAAAAGCCATGGACTCTGTTTGCTACAGCCCTCCCGACTTCCTTTTCCTCTTTATAAAAGTGCTCTCCTTCCCTAGCCATGTGGGAACTCGCACATGGCTCACCGTGGTTGCAGACCCTAAATTGCAATTCTCCACTGATCCTGAATAAACCAATCTTTACTGAAAACATATCTGGCAGTCTACTTGTTTTAGGTCAACATGCTATGGGTAGATACTAGTAAGTTGATTTTTTTTTTTTTTCAGGTTTTTCCAAACAGGCCCAGATTGGATCTTTGGTCTAGATTTTTATTTTCATTGCAATATTGAAAATGAATAGTGGAACAGTTCCCCTTAAACTTTAATAAAGAATTGTGTCTTAGTCCCTAAGTAAAATCATGATTAGAACCATAGAAACTTGCCAAATAGTTCTCTATAGAGACTCTTGAGATTTAAGTTGTGACAGAATCTGATTCACTGACAATGCTTAAGGCTGGAGTCAAGATTCTCATAAATTTTAAAAACGTGGCTCCAAACTTGACCCTGTCCAATTACTTTTCTGCATTGGAAGTGATTGCAATTCTGGATCATGTCTAGGCTGCTCAGTGCAGGTAAGATTTAAAAGCCATTTTCTGTAAAAAAGCTTGCCTTAGCAAGATAAATAACGTGTGTGATCATTTCTCTCCAATTGGTTTGCTGGCACTTTTTGATTAGTATTGAAATAGGAGTAATGGCATATTCTGTGGTTTCTCCTATTCTTTTAGGACAAAAGAATGAATGTGGATTCCATTAAAGTTGGAACAGGAACTATTGTAGGATGAATCCCTGATGTTTATGGACAGATATTAGTTATATCAGAAATAGTCTCAGGTGTGGCTATTTTCCAAGTTGTTAAGGTTGCAATATAAAGAATAAGTTTAAAATGTCTGGATCATTACTTTAATTCTTAGCTAACAGGAAAAGTCAGCAATATGGACAGCCATGCACAACAAGAGTATAGGGTGATAGGTATAGCCATAAGAAAAACAACAAAAACTAAATTTTATCAAGGATTTCTAGAAATATTTTAAAGTTGTGTTAAGCCACCACATTTCATGACTGTTAGGACAGCATTTGCTAAAAGATTCTGAGAATCTCTTCTGAAACTGATATTCACCAAATGTCATGCTGTAATTACGATTAGAAAACAGCATTGTGGTGTTCCATATTCATTAATCTTGGATAATTGTCACACTAAATGTGCAGTTTTAAAAGCAAATAAGATTAATTGCTGTTACTGAAAGCTTTACTCAGAAATCAAAATCAATGTTCCTTTTTTTCTACTTAAGACTGTACAATTATTGGAAGATGCCAATTAGAGCAAAACTTATGATTTATAGCTCTAACAAATACAAGATTTCTGCTCCAGATAAACAGGTTCATAATTCTCTCAGTACTAAAATGTTTAATAAACTTTCCTTATTAAAGAAAGATACACAAAATCTATATACATTATTATAGACCTTGTGAGGCCTTCTTAAGAAGAGCTTAGTTATGAAAAATCCATTTGAAATTCCAAGAAAATTTTTATAGTAGGGAATGAATCACTCTCTCTTTATGTTGAAAATCATGCTTACTGGGGCCCAATGTTTTCTCACAGATGACAAGGTTAGGGCATAAGGAGGTTGGGGCAAAATAAAACTAGCAATAATCATTCTTTACGATTAATATACCAATTCCATTACTGTGGAATGACTATCAAATTTCCATCAGAATGCAGATCCCTGGTGCCTACACCAGGAAGACTTTCTTAAGAGAGAGATAAGGTTCAGCATTTTAGACAATTTTTGTGCGCTGAATTTAAAATCAAATGGATGCTTGTAATTTCCCCCCTAGTTTTAAAGAGAAAATGAATAAGGATTATTGGCTCTATGACAGATCCCATAACTCCTTCAGAACTTCTTAGGTATGTGGTTTTGTCATAAGGGTGAAAACCCATCAAATGTGCATCCTAAACAAAATGAGGTATTTGCATTTCTTCCATGAGTACCCACAAGCCCCTCAGGACACCGTCCTATTTTGATCAGGCTAGGACTTGCCAAAACCCCAGGAAGGACAGCTGAGCAATATGGTAAGAAAAAAAAAATGTAGCTTTTACATTAATTTAAAAATTTTATTCACTAATGTATTTTTATTTCATACATACAAAACAATATACGTAACCTATAAGCAAGCTATGGAAGATGTTTTTAAAATGAATACTGTGAACTTATCGCCCAACTGATGACATAGAATGTTACCAACAGTGTTTAACCTCCCTGGTTGCATCTCTGACTTTTTCCACTGAAGTTAAGCACTACTTCGAGTTTATGTTTATCATTCCCTTGCTTTGTTCATGTCTCCTAATGCACACTCACAAGAAATTATCTAAGGTATATATCTATGAGTAGAATTTATGGGTCATGAGTTATCCATATATTCTTCTTTGCTTGTTAATGCAAATTTGCTTTCCAGTTTACCTATACCAGTTTAAATCCCACTAGAAATGTATAAATCCCCATTGCCCCACATCTGAAGAAATTATTGGACTTCTCAGAATTTAAAAAAATTTTGAAGTAGTTCATGTAAAGTGGTATCATAGAGATAAAATTTTTCTCACCCATATTTCAAAAGAGAATGAATATATTTATTTGTTTGTTGGCCATTGACTGTTACTCTTCTAAGGAGAGTTTATTCAAGTCTTTTAGGAATTTTCTTTATTAAGTTGTTGGTCTTTTTGAATTGTAAGAGTACTTAATATTGTTTAAATATTGATTATTAGTTGGTTAAATAGGCTGCAAATAGTTTCCCAGTAGGTAACTCATATTTTTACATTCTTTTACTAACAATAATTCTTAATTGAATGTAGTCAAATTTACCTGTTTCTTTTTGGTGAGCTGTTTTTGCATCATTTTAATCAAACATTTCATAGATCCAGAATCATAAAGACGTTCATCCATATAACATCGACAGAGGAATGGGTAAAGAAGATGTGGTATCTATATGCAATGGAATATTACTCAGCCATAAAAAAGAATGAAATAAGGCCATTTGAAGAAACATGAATGGACCTAGAGATTATCATACTAAGTGAAGTAAGTCAGACAGTGAAAGACAAATATCTAATGATGTCATTTATATGTGGAATCTAAAAACAAAAAATGATACAAATGAACTTATTTACAAAACAGAATTAGACTCACATACATAGAAAACAAACTCATGGTTAAAAAAGGGGAAAGGGGAGGAGGGATAAATTAAGAGTTTGGGATTAAATGATACACACTACTATATATAAAATAGATAAACAACAAGGACCTACTGTATGGCATGGGAACTATATTCAATAATTCAATATCTTGGGACTTCCCTGGTGGTGAAGTGGTTAAGAATCCGCCTGCCAATGCAGGGGACACGGGTTCGAGCCCTGATCCGGGAAGATCCCACATGCCATGGAGCAACTAAGCTCTTGCACCACAACTACTGAGCCTGCATTCTAGAGCCTGTGAGCCACAACTACTGAGCCCATGTGCCACAACTACTGAAGCCCGTGCTCCTAGAGCCTGTGCTCCGCAACAAGAGAAGCCACTGCAATAAGAAGCCCTCACACCACAACGAAGAGTAGCCCCCACTCACCACAACTAGAGAAAGCCCGCATGCAGCAACAAAGACCCAACGACGAAGACCCAATGCAGCCAAAAAAATAAATAAATTTTAAAAATAAAAAATTTAAAAAAACATAAATAATTCAATATCTTGTAATTACCTACAATGGAAAAGGATCTGAAAAAGAACACACTCACACACACACTTTGCTGTACACCTGAAACTAATATAACATTGTAAATCAACTATACTTCAATTAAAAAAAAAAAGAGTAGGTAGACATTAACAGGTCTTTTTGGTGCAAATGTACATTTTAAGTACATGCATAGCATCTTTCCTACAAGCTTCTCAAAATATCAAACATTTAGATAAAGCAGCCCACATGATAATCAGAGCTTTTATTTTTAAAGTCAGATACATTGAGATAGATTTACATATAGAAAAATTCATCTCAGTTTGGAGTTTTGACACACACATATAAATCAAATACAATATAAATACGTACAATCATGTAACCACCACCACCAAGGTAAGAACAGTTCCATCTCTCCAAGAAATAACTTGTAGTCCTTTGTTGTCAATCCCTGTCCTCAACCACAGTCTGAGACAACCACTGATCTGTTTTCTGTCCCTAGAGCTTCATCTCTGTGTATGTCTTGTCCATTTTTAACATTAGTTGCTTATTAGAAATGTTTATTGAACACCTACCACATCAAAGGCATCGTTCCCCACAAAATTACACCAGTCTATTAATATTCAACATTCATTTCTAGTCAGATTCGAATGTTGTTCAGAACAAAATAAATATCAACTTAGAAATAGCCACATGCAATATGCAAATTTCTCCCATAATCACTATACTTTTTTTTTTACTTTATAAGTCTAAAAATGGAGACAGTGATTGGCGGGAGGTTTCTTAATCAGTGAATGATGATAAACAGTTTCTGGAACTCACACTGACTTTCAAAACACAAAGCCTTTAGAGCTGTTTCAGCCATAGCTTTCAACTGTAGTCTTTCTCTGTGTTGGAAGAATTGAAGAGTCTAGCACTGCAAATCCCTGCTGATTGCACCACCATGTATCTAGACCTGGGCTGTGATTTAGGTGAAATTGGCTGGAACAGATTTGTACCATCAACAGAGAAAAAAAAAACAAACCAAAACTAGCATGTTGATACACATTATACTCCAAGTTATGCCTTTTCATAATCAGAAGTGAAAATCAATCAAATTGTTAAGAGTTTCTCTTGAGCTTTCCTTTAGAAAGATTCTAGCTTTGCAATATGGCAGTTTATTTTTTGGCATAGAGTTTCCCGTCTGAATTGATGAGCCTTTATTTTTGTCAGTAAATTACTCACAATAAGTTGGTCAAAGTCTTTCCCTTCCACTTAGGACGTATGGATCTAGGCAATTCCTTTCACTTTTCCCCTTGAATAACAGTTCTTTTTTATTTTAAACTAAGGGTACTGTTTAGTGTAAGTCAAATCAGAAAAGTTGAAATATGATTAAATTATCTTCATAGTCAAAGAAGTACTCAGATTACTCAAAGTCCTAGTGTCATTTTATTACCAAATATACCTTCTCCTCCTGATGAATTAATATTCAAGCCACTTTTGACTTGAAATACTTCAATCTGTTTCAAATAAAGGAAAACAAAAAAAGTTTTAAAGTTCTTTTATTAAATCTCAGTAACTCTTAAGCTTTTGAATTGCATCTATGCATAGCTTTCTCATTTCTCCACTTACATAAAATCACAATCTTCTTTATGGTAGGGATAATATATATTTTTATCTGCCACTGTCCTCAAAGTTATTCCAAGCACATTAGAATCTATGTGCTTATTTAGAAAATATTTAGAAAATAACTATTTAATTAAATTTCCCACAGGTACAAATAAAAATCAGATATTTTAGTTGTAAGCCTGGGGAAATATCTGCATGGGGCTGTCAAATTAAGCAATTCATTAAAAAATTTCTTTTACATGTACAGGCAGCATCTCTTCTAGGAAGCCTGTCTCACCCCCAGTCTAGGCTAGTCTCTTAATACACTGTAATATAATAATCTATTAATTTGATTGTTTCATTCACAAAACTGAAAATACCTTGAGATTATGAATGTGTGGCTTAATCATTTTTTTAATCTTTCCTGTAGAAAGCATCTACCTCATGTTTGTTAAATAAGTCAATATATGTTGAAAATATTTCTTTCATACTATAGTATGCTGTAAAGAGAGAAACTATTTAAATATGCAAGGTAAGTAAAATATATTATACCAGGTGTACAGTTAAAAATTTTGACTTAAACGTGGTTTTCATTGCTTCAGGAAGTTATCAAGAACACAAGGCAACAAAAGTGTAGTGTAGAGCAAAGGTACTTTGTGTCTGCAGAGACTGGAACTTAGGCATTGAACCACAGTGGACTTCCCCAAATGTATGACTTTGTGTCTTACTGACAAAACTCAGCACACTGTGGAGGTGGCAATGAGCAGATAGGTCCTATTGCTTATGCTTTTGGTGTCATACCCAAGAAAATACTGCCAAATCTAATGTCATGAAGTTTTTCTCCTGTTTTCTTCTAAAAGTTTTATGACTTTAGCTCTTACACTTAAGTCTTTGATCCATTTTCAGTTAATTTTGGTGTATGATATAATGTATGGGTTCAATTTCTTTTTTCTTTTTTTTTGCATGTGGGTATCAAGTTTTTTCAACACCGTTTGTTGAAAAGACTGTCCTCTCCCCATTGTATGGTCTTGGCATCCTTGTCAAAAATCATATGACTATATATGTGAGGGTTTATTTCTGGACTCTCTATTCTATGCCTCAATCTATATGTCTACCTTTCTGTCAGTACCACACTGCTTTGATTACCATAACTTTGTTGTAAATTTTGAAATGAGGAAGTGTGAAATCTCCAGCTTTGCTATTTTTTTTCAAGACTGTTTTGCCTATTCAGAATCTCTTGAGATTCCATATGAATTTTAGGTGTCATATCTAAAATGTCATCACCAAACACAAGGTCATCTAGCTTTTCTCTTGTTATCGTCTAGGAGGTTTATAATTTTGCAATTTATATTTAGGTCTGATCCATTTTGAATTAATTTTTGTGACAGATATAAGGTCTGTGTCTAGATTCATTTCTTTGCATGTTGACGTCCAGTTGGTCCAGCACCATTTGTTGAAAGACTATTTTTTTCTCCATTGTAATGCATTGCTCCTTTGTCAAAGATCAGTTCATATGTAATTTAAAGTGATAATTTTTAGACCATAATCCTATCCCCAACAAACTTTTACCCAATGGCTTTAATATACATTGTTGATTGTCACCTGCATCAATTGTTATACTGGAGATTGAAAAATTAACCTGATTTTAATTGATATTTTTATAGCATGAAAATTTAATGCAGTAAGTTAACTCCATAATATCTTTTAGGCTCATAATATTAAAAATAAATGACATATTCCAAGTTGGAGTATTTTAAAGAAATACAAAGAAATGCTTAAAACCAAGAATAACTTGGATCAACATATAAAAATAAACCATAAATGCATATGTTTTTTATTTTTTAAAAAGCATTTTAATTGTCACATATATTGGTGTAAAAGATCTTGTAAATATTTTTATTTTAGTGCCTTACCATGATATAGTATTATTCCAGTAACTTTTATAAAATCCAAAGTTTTTAGCAAAATATTCTAACCCTTAAAATGGACTCTGCCTGGTTCTCTGAGCTTCTCAGTGTTTTCTACCCTCCCTTTCAAAACTTAGAGCTCCAACCATAATAAAATTCTTGCAGATAAATATGCTTACCAGTTCAGAGCCTTGGGATTTTACACATGCTAGTCTTTTATTGGAATGTGTTTTCTTCTCAATCACTTGCAAAATCCCTCTTCTCCTTTAAAGTTTTAAATCTAGCATTATTCCCTTGGGAAACATCCCAGATTGATTTTAGTTAGAGTTGACTATTCTCACCTGTTTGTCCCCCAAATCCACTATATACTCTTATCACAGCACCTAAGTCACTGTGTATGCAAGGGGCTTTTATGAGTCTGATTCCCATTCTCAAGAGTTAGCTCCTTGAAAGAGCAGGAACCTTATCTATGACACTCTGCTGGATATATAGAGTAGTGGCTGCTGGATAGCTGGTGTAAACCCACCTAACATTATTCAAAATGGAGTAACACCTGTCAAGGGCCCCTATTAAATCTCTTTCAGACACCCAAGAACTGGAAAATTACTAAAGACTGCAAGTCTATTATCCAAAAAACCACATCCTATAGAGACACAGCCAGCCCGGGTACTGCTGTGGACCAGGATAGACATGAACACACCCCCTTTTCATGCACCTTGTCCTTTGAAGCCCAATAAAAGACTCAAAGTCCCACCCTTCAGTGCCAATGCCACTCCATGCGTCTGGTCCCTTTTCCTCTCTTGGAAAGTGAATAAAAACTCTCTTTTCTCCTCTTGCTAATATTTCTCTGAATTCTTTCACAACCCACATCAGCCCACCTAACAGCTGGTTTCAAAGAATGTTTGATGATTTAATTATAAAAGTTTCAATATATTATATACCACAAAGATGAATGAGGAAGGGTCCTTAGGACCTAGGAATTACAGACGAGGAGCAAAGGGCCTTGGTGCAGGAAGCATTATAAAGAGAAATTTCAGATCTCACATAAACACTCCCCACTTCAGAAATCACATTTAGGCCTGCCTTGTTTCTATTTAGGTAAGGGATAGTACTATGGTTTAAATATGTGTCCCCCCCAAATTCGTAGGTTGAAATTCTGAAGCCTGATGTGATGTGATGGTAGAAAGTAGGGCCTTTGGGAAGTACTTGGGTCATGAGAGGGAATCCTCAAGAATGAGATCAGTGTTCTTATAAAAGAGACCTCACAGAGATTCCCTTACGCCCTCCACCATGCAAGAGCACAGCAAAAAGACACTGGCTATGAACCAGGAAGAAGGCCCTCACCTAAGCATGCTGACACCCCAATCTTGGACTTCCTGGCCTCCAGAACTGTGAGAAAATAAATTTCTGTTGCTTATAAGCTACCTAGTCTGGTATTTTATTATAGCAGCTCAAATGGACTAAGACAAAAACCCCACTCTCAATATCAAAATCTGTGTTAAAATTCTCCAGAGAAACAGAATCAACAGAATACATAGAGATATGTACAAGAGGATATTTATTATAGGAATTGGATCACTTGGCTGTGGAGGCTATGCAGTCCCTCCTTGAAGTCATCTGTAAGCTGGAGAGCCAGGAAAGCTGGTGGTCTATTTCAATCCAAGGCTGAAGGCCTGAGAACCAGGAGTTCCAATGTCCAAGGGCAGGAAAAGGTGAACATCCAGCTCAGGAAAAGAGAGTGGAAATTCACTCTTTCTTAAACTTTTTGTTCTAATCTGGCTCTCACTGTAATAGATGATGCCTACCCATGTTGCTGAGGAGACATCTTTACTCAATCTACTGAATGAAATGCTAATCTCTCCCAGAAACACCCTTAAAATACTCCCAGAAATAACATTTTACCAGCTATCTGGGAGTCCCTTAGCCCAGTAGAATTTACACATGAAATTAAAAATCACAGGTAGGTTATAAAAGCTCTCTTTGGACTCAGTAGATTTCTGGTCTCCCAATGGAAACATTGGAATCAGGTGTGTCTCATTGTCTAAGCACTCTTAGATATCAAAGATTTGAAAGGATTTTAAATGTACATTGATTTTTGGTTGAAAGAAAATTCACAGATTTCTGTATGCCAAGAATTCACTTTATCATATCAAAAAGAATGTGCAAATGCACATACCTTTTCAGCCTCCTCTCCAGAAGGTAATGAAATAGTTACATTTTATTTGTAAGGCCTGGCTATAAAATGAATGATTTTGGTAACTTAGGGAGAGTGCAAATCATCAGTAAACAATTGCTTGAATATTCTGGACTACTTGATGACATAGAAAACAGCTTTTCTGATTCTCAGATGTGCAATTACAATGCAGCTTGAGTTCCAAATCTGCTTGCAGCCCATGATACACTCCTGCTGAGTGAACTGTCTGATTGCCTCCTTGAAGACATTTTATTGTTGATCACAATTTAAGTCAGTGTATTATTAATTTCATTTGTAACTTGATTTTGATATGCCTTTTTGCCATTCTTCTTAAATTCTCTGTAGCATTTACATGAAGGGAGCTAAATGGGGGATGACAATGTGGAGCATTAATTCCACAGGTGGTCTTATTGAATGACTTTCTTCAATGTTCTCTGAGGAATTATGTCATTTTCAGTGATTGAAAGTTATTTTTTAAAATTGAGTTATCATTTCCACCAACTATAACTCTTATCTCCCACAAATAAGGCCACGTCTGTAAGTGACCTAACTCAGTGTTTCATTCAAAAAATATCAAATGGTACTGCTTTTCAAAGTCTGCTTGAAGACCACCTAAAAAACAAATAGTTGTTTTTAGGTCCTTATTCTGGTAAGAATATTAAGTGATTCTTATTACTACTGATAGAGTAGTATATTCCTTACATTTGAATTCAAGGGTAACTTTGAAGTTTAAGTTCATAATCAGTAAGACCTCTTAGCATACTATCTGTAAGATGTTTTATCTTTCATGAAATCCAGCAATGAAAAGCTAATTAAAACATTATTACATTTGTCAATATTAATTTTAGAAGCAACTACTTATAAAGAGTTAAGTAATATCAAGAAGCAAGTGGAAATTGTAGTCAAGGTCATTTTTTATTAGTCACTTCCGATTTATCAATTATTTTCCCCGATCCTACTTGTATGGGCAATAAAAATAATTTATTTTTAAATGTGCATTTTTCACCTTGCATCAGCTGGTTTACTTTCATAACATTAAGAATTGAGGAATCATAGGATATAGTCATATTTTTTTTGCCAACAAATAAATATGAACACATTTGTGAAATTCACTTTTACATAGACATTTACAAGGAGCAATATAAAAAGAAGAAAATATATGCTAAATAGTCTATAGTATTAAGAGTGAGACCTAGATCCATCCCTAATGAATCCATGATTTTGGGTAATCAGTACTAGTCTCTGAGCCACAGTTCTCTCTTACGTGGGGATTGCAGTGTCAATAGTTGTGAAGATTAAGATGCCCTGAAAGTGCTTTATAATATAAAGACACAATATAAAAGAGAATTCTTTTTATTTATATATCAGTCATTTGACTTTATCAACAAATCTCTCTTTTTTGAAAGACAGTAGCAAACTAGAAGTTATACAATCATTCTCCATTTGTGTTAGATCACTGAAACATCGGCAGCTTTGTCAGTGATGGAGTCCAGAAATAAACCCAGACAAATAGAGTCAACTAATCTTTGACAAGGGTGCTAGGAATACTCACTGGGGGAAAAGACAGTCTCTTCAACAAATGGTGCTGGGAAAACTGGATATTCACTTGCAAAAGAACGAAACTGGACCCCTATCTTACTCCATACCCCCAAATAAACTCAAAATGGATTAAAGATTTAATATAAGACTTGGAACAGTAAAATTCCTAGAAGGAATAACATAGCAGAAAATCTCCTAGACACTGGTCTTGGCAATGGTTTTATGAATCTGATACTAAAAACATAAGCAACAAATGCAAAATTAGACAAGTCATACTACATCAAACTAAAGTTTCTTCATAGCAAAAGAAACAACCTACAGAGTAAAAAGGCAACCTATGGAATGGGAGAAAATATTGGCAACCAATATATCTGATAAGGGATCAATATCCGAAATACAAAAGGAACTCCTACAACTCAATAGCAGAAAAAACAAATAACCTGATTTAAAAACATGCTAAGGACCCAATAGGCATTTCTCCAAAGAAGACATACAAATGGCCAACAGGTACAGGAAAAGGTGCTCAGCATCACTAATCACCAGGGAAATACAAATACAATGAGATATCACCTCAGAGTTGTTAGGATGGCTGTTATCAAAAAAGCAAAAGATAATAAGTGTTGGTAAGGGTATAGAGAAATGGAACTCTTCTACACTGTTGGTGGGAATGTAAAATGATACAGATGCTATAGAAAATTGTATAAGAGTTTCTTAAAAAATTAAAAATAGAACTACCACACAATCTAGTAATTCATTTCTCGGTATATATCCAAAAGAATTGAAATCAGGATCTAAAAAAGATATCCTTGATTTTATTGCAGCACTCATTATTCACAATAGCCAAGATATGGGAATGAGGCAGGAGATAGATGGGCCCCAGTCTGAGCAGCTGGAATCTGTTCCCTATGGACAGATACTCCAAGATAAAGATAATGGCAGAAGCGAGGAGGAGCTGAGTCCTGCTTGGATTAAAGGTAAAGAGAACACATATTTCTCATTCTTGAGGTCAAGGAGACCTCCCAAAGTACACATGTGCAGAAAGGGTCCTCAGGGGTAAGAAAAGGGAGGGGACACCAGACCATAATACCTTCTGTCAACTTCCCAGAAACCCTTGTGCTGGAATCCACCTTGGCTAAAAGATGTGCATGCACACAGGGCAGGGCCCTGAGTGAGACCAAATATGGACTCAGAGCCAGACAAAGCAAGATGACTGGCTAGAGGGAACATGGAAGAACTGCCCCCATATAAATGATTTAAACTACCCCAAAAGCACATGACTCTTTCTCTGAGCCCGCCTGTGTGTCTACCCGCATGTACCTTTTTTCTTCTAATAAACACTTTACTTGTTTTGCTACTTTCCGTCTCTTTGCTGAATTCCTTCTTCAAAGCAGGCAAAAAGCCAGGGCCCTACTCCTAGCTACTAGTCCCTGGTGGTCTAGTGGTTGGGATTTGGTGCTTTCACCACCACAGCCTGGGTTCAATCCCTGGTTGGGGAACTGAGATTCTGCTTCAAGCCACCACAGGATGCGGCACTCCACAGCCACCTGAGATCAGGAACATCCTAAATGTCTATCAACAGATGAATGGCTAAAAAAAATGTGGTATATACATACAATGGAATGTATTAAGCCTTAAGAAAGAAGGGAATCCTGCCATATGTGATAATATGGATGAAGCTGGAGGATATTATGCACTTAGCCAGTCACAAAAGGACAAATACTATACGATGGCACTTTTATGGAGTACCTAAAACAGTCAGACTTTAAAAAGCACAGAGTAGAATGGAGGTTGGCAGAAGAGAGCAAAATGAGCAGTTGTTATTCAATGGGTATAAAGTTTCAGTTATGCAATTTTTAAGTTCTAGAGATCTACTGTATGGACCTATAGTTAATGCTACAGTTAACAATACTATATTAGTTACTAATACTATATTGTACACTGAAAAATATGTTAAGAGAGGAAATCTCAAGTATTCTTACTACAAAGAAGGGAGGTGGGCAGGAGGATACTTCTAGAGGTGATAGATATGTTTATTATCTTAATGTGGTGATGGTTTCACTGGTGTATGCATATGTTCAAACCCATCAAATTGTATACATTAAATATGTGTAGTTCCTTTGTTTTTCAAGTATACCTCAATAAAGCTGTTAAAAAACACACAGGGAATTAAGGTAATTCTCACATGCCCTGGAGCCAGGCAAACTGAGTGCACAGACATTTTTATTTTATTAATAAGAATGCACAAAGAATGAGGTATTCTAAGTTTTTAAACTTAAAATTAATTTGGAAAAGGAGAAAAAGTTACTTTTGGCTTAAATGATAGCTGTGGAAAATACCTAATTTTTCACATACTTAATTTTCTAAGTAATTAGAAATATCTGAGTCTAACAAAATAGTTCTATGGTTAATAAGGATGATTACATCCCTTACATCTATTAAGATGAACATTTAATTCTCATTGCAATGGATGTAATGATAAATTGTAGGGGACAGTGATAAATTATTGATGATATCAGGATGCTGTCTAGAATTTCTTTCTTTAAAGCAGAAACACACTTATCTTTTATTTATTAATTCAGGTAGCTAACATTTATTGAACACAATATATTGACTATTTACATTTTGTTTTGGTTACTGGTGGGATTGTTTTTCCAGTTAGTATTTTCTAGGAAACACTCCTACCCTTTGCATGAGGATACCATATTTTTAATACAACGTGACACACCCACTCTGTTACCGAACACAAGTTCCTGTGCCTGATGCACAGTGAGGTCAAACAAACTGAAACTTCCAGGTTTGGAGCAGAGAAAGGTTTATTGTAGGGCAAAGCAAGGATACTGGGTGGCTTGTGCTCTAAAACCCCAAACTCCTTGATGGTTTTCAGGAAGAAGTTTTTTAAAGGCAAAATTTGGGATAAGGGCTGCAGGGTGTGTGACTTTCTTGTTATTGGCTGGTGGTGAGGTAACAGGGCAGTGCTCCAGGGATCTTGTTTTCAGGTTAAAGTTACCATCCTCCACCTGGGTGGGGGCCTTAGTTCCTGCAGAAGAACTCAAAGGTATTGTCATGTATAATCTTTTAGGAGGAACCAGGACCCTTCCCCAAGGCTGCACTATTGTTTCTTGACTGTTCCTCCTTTGTTTCTGCATCCCCTCCCTTCCCTGATTAGCAACTGTTTGAATCTGCCCTTTGGAACTCAGGGAAGGTCAAGGAGTTTGAATGAAGCCTATTTGCTACAAACAGGAAACAGGAATGTGGAAAGGATTTGTATCAGGGAGGGACCCACAGGGTCCTGCTTGGTTTCAACTCCTGCCTTCAGTTGATTGGTTGATAGGAAAAATAACTAAATCAAATGTGGTAAAAAAAAAAGTTTGTAGTCTAGGATTATTAGACTTGACATGGTCCAAAAGTATATGGTAAAGTTTTTTTCCAGCAATTAAGGTTGTGAGATATAAAATTCAAAATCCATCAGAGGACACATTCTGTATTATGAGGAGAAAGCTTCAATGAAAAGAATGAAGTGGATTCAAAGAGAAAAACAGAGAGAAAGGCAATCAAGTCTGGACCTTGTTCAAGTTCCAGGTTCCAGTTCTGAGGATTAGGAGTGCCTCTAAAATTTCAGGAACAGTGTTGCTTATAGTTAATATGATATCCTCCAGGGCACTGAGAATATATATATACATTGGATTTCTGCTAGTTGCAAATACGAACTCCAGTTAACATTGTTCTTAAAATTTCTCTCATATTCATAATGAAAAAGAAATACTCCCGTGTGGAATGAAGATAAGTAATTCTTATTTATTTAGGATATGATTCTAAGTTATTTGGCAGACCCTGTATATTGACAATGGAAGTCCCATTGTGATGATTTATATACTACTGATTGGTTCGCAATTAAGAAAATACTGTTTATTACTTACATACATGAAAAATATCTACAGATGTCTCATTCAGGAAAATACAAAGTCAAACAAAACAAAGGAAACAAATTCAACCTGTGTGGTAGGCAGAATAATCGCCTCCCCAAACATGTCTATGTCCTAATTCCTGCAATCTTGTGATTATTTTAGATTACTATGTCAAAAGAAAGTGAAGGTTGCAGATGGAACTAAGGTTGCTCATCATCTGACTTTAAGATAAGGAGATTATCCTGGATTATTCAAGTTCACCCAAAGTAACCACAGGGGTCCTTGAAAGTGAAAGGAGTCAGAAGAAGATCACAAGGAGATTTGTGACTATAGAAGAAAGTCACAGAGAGCTGCACCCTTTCATGATTTAAAGAGGGAGAAAGGGAGCCTCTAGAAGCTGGAAAAGAAAAGGAAACTGATTCTCCCCCAGATCTCCAGAAAGAAACAAAGCCTGCCAACATACCGATTTTCATTTCTGTTTCTGACTTCTGAGCTACAGAATTCTAAGATAATAAATTTGTGTTGTTTTTAGCCACTAACTTTGTGGTAATTTATTATGGAAGCTGTAGAGAACCAATATAAACAAATAGTTCAAAATTAATATAGAGAAAATTGAGTAGTAACCCTTGTAGGAAGTAAATCTTTTTTCTAATACTTAATGATTAAAAAATCATTTTTTATATCTTTAAAATAATTAAATATAAATATTTTATACCATGTGGTAAGAATATGATAGTAATGGAAATAATTTTGAATACTGACCTCACAGAGCTAGACAAATTAAATATATAATGTCATATGTCAGAAGAAGTAAATGGCATTATGGAATCTAAAGGAAGGGTATTTAACCCAGATTTGGTGGAGAAAAAGATTTCTGGGATAAGCAGACTCAAGGGATGAATAAACCTTAGTCTGTCACATGGGAAGGGATGGGGGTGTTGAAAGGACAATTTATATGAGAAAAGACTGGGAGTTTAAATTAAACTTGATAATCAAAAAATAAGTTCAAAATAATTGGATCCAAAGTGGCAAAATAGGGTGCCAATATATGGGCTCATTTTTAGAAACGCTTATTGTGTCCTTAAGTCTTTCATATCACTGGTCCTTCTGCTTCCGAGATTAATTACACATGAGTAAGGTAAACATGGTGAGAAATGGCTAATTCCCCATTAGTAACAAACCATGAAGTTATCCAGTTTTCCTGACTATGCACAAGCAACTCACTCTAACTCCTACTATCTATATTTCCAAACAAGTATGCACTAGAGTCCTGTGACATTTTGTCTATTTTAAGAAACTGATGCCACCAAATTCATTTCTTTATAAAAAAATCAAAGCACATAATTATAATTTCAGAGATTTCCATCACATTAGCTAATCTGAACACTTACACCATCATTCTGGAAACACCAATTGCAACAGAAAAATAGTAACCCATTAAATTTGTAAGTCCCAAAATACTTGAAGCATCTGCCTTTTAAGCAGATAAACTTGGAGGAGAAATTACACAAGATAGACTTGAATGACAATCCATCATCAACAGTAACCCAAACACATTGTGTTTTTATATATGCTTTTTAAGTGTCAGTAAAGATGACACATTCCTGGGGATAGTATAGAAGCTGCCACCAATGGAAACTGCCTTCCATTATACTTCTCTCTTTTATGGTTCACTTTTCACTGACCAGAAGTTGTTACAACAGTAGATAGAAGAAACCATTTAGAGAATGTCCCTGAACACCTGATAAACATTGATTTCATGGACAATGCTTTTCAATTTTGTGCATGTCCTTCATATTCTAAAACCCACGCCAATCTCATCCATATATCCAACTATGATAGAAAACTTATAGCCAAAATTTGTTAGTTAATATCAAAATTATTATTACAAATGGGAGCTCAAAGGAAAGAACAGTAAAGTTTACTTTTAAAATCAGCCATTCTATGTTTCAGGCATGTAAGTTTGCGGCAAAGGTACTACATAACTAGTAAGAAATCTAAAAAAATTGATGTGACAAACTGGACAATCTGACACCTGGACATGGATTTTTTCATTAACATCAATTCTAGCTACAATGATTCTTTCCTCTCTCTTGTTTCCAGGACCCTCCCAGAGCCAATGAAATGGAAAATTATGAAGAAGATAAGTTTTTCAGGATGACTGGTGCTTTACTTCTTTTTCCCCAAAACTCCCTTCTTCCTGGCCCTCATTTCTAGAGAGTAGGAGTTGCGTACTTCTTTGCTTTTCCTTTAGAAAAATACAAAAAGGAACTATTCACTCATACATTTCTTCTTTTATTTTAGTGCTTTTGTTCAGCAGAATATAAATGTTAGTCTTGCTACTAAACAATTTAGCTCTGGTAAACAGCTGGGCCAAGTATGGCATTTTGACAAAATCATCTGATTTGCAATGGTTGAAATCATGAGAATATAGACTTTATATTAGAAGCCAAGATTGGTGTATTATCTCAACAAGTCAGCAGGATCCCCAGGCTCTTTCTATGTATCCATGATTCCACCTTCATTTAAGGCTTTTAATTTCAGGTTTGTCTTCTGATTGATTGAAAAGTGGCTACCATAGCCCCAGACATCATGATGTGATAAAATAACAACGAATCTGGAAGTAAGGAAGAGAGAACAGGACAACTATTTTATCAAGGAGGCTGATGGGTTTTTTTTTACTTTTTAAAAATTCACTTCACTCTCTTTTTGCTTTGTGGTTTCTGAAGAAAAGTCCAATGTAATTATTATCCCTGTTCCTCTATAGGTAAGGTGCTTTTTTTTTCTCCCAACTTCTTTCAAGATCTCTCTTCACTTTAACTTTCTGCACTTTGAATACGATATATATACAGGTGTAGATTTTCCAGAATTTATCCTGCTTGGTGTTCTCTGAGCTTTCTGGAACTGTGGTTTGGTGTTTGTCATTAATTTTGGAAATTTCTCAGTAATTATCACTTAAATATTTCTTCTGTTCCTTTCTCTCTTTCTTCTTCTGGTATTCCCATTGTATGTATGTTATACTTTCTGTAATTGTTCCACAGTTCTTGAATATTCTGTTCTGTGTTTCCTTTCTTTTTTCTTTCAAATTTTGGTTTTGGAAGGTTCTACTGACATAACTTCAAGCTTACTGATTCTTTCCTCCATTATGTCCAGTCCACTGATGAGCTCATCAAAGGCATTCTTCATTTCTCTTACTGTCTTTTTTTTTTTTTTTTCCACACACACACACTGTATTTTATTTTTACAAGAGATAGACTGACACCAAGCATTGTACATGGATGACCACAACAAAAGCAACAATGATTGCAATTACCAAACATGAAACACACTTATACTATGTCATAATATTGACATTCAGTCCAGTAATCCTCCACTGTAACAGCTCCTTTACTTTGCAGTGAAAATTGATTTGTATATTCTTTTCCTCTGAGTCCTTGTGGGATTTTTTTTTTTTTTAATTCAGACAGAAAGTCACAAAAATTATACTCATCCTCATCAGTTCACTCAGTCCCATGTAATTAATTTCTTTTTTTTTCATCTTGATCTTTTGTTAGCACTTTTATGAGTTCATCAGTTTTTCATTAGAGTTCTGAAAATGCTTATTCATTCAGTTCAGCAGTACAGTCAGTTACCAGAAACCTGTACTTGTCAGAGTCTTTTCCATGAATTTCTTGAAGATGAAACTCTTTTATAGGAACATATTTGCAAAATCATCAGAGTACACCCAGAACTGTCTGTAAATGACAAAAGACTTAAAAATGACCATGGTTAAAGATTTGATGAAAGTTCATAATAATGCAGTTGACAAGAAAATTAGTTATTTCTGAGATATACATTTTAAAGTAATAACTAGGATTATTACGTATAACATTATACCAGAACATATAAGATTTTTAGACGTTTCCTGTAATGTCTGAAACATTTATATTAACATATTTCCATACATATTTCCATACAAATACAAATATAAGATTTTTAGAAATTTCATGTAATGTCTGAAACATTTATATTAACATATTTCCATACATATTTCCATACAAATACAAATATAAGATTTTTAGAAATTTCATGTAATGTCTGAAACATTTATATTAACATATTTCCATACATATTTCCATACAAATACAAATATAAGATTTTTAGAAATTTCATGTAATGTCTGAAACATTTATATTAACATATTTCCATACATATTTCCATACAAATACAAATATAAGATTTTTAGAAATTTCATGTAATGTCTGAAACATTTATATTAACATATTTCCATACAAATAACCCAATGAAAGTTTAGTATTAGTTGTTTTGTTTGTTTTTTTATACTGCAGGTTCTTATTAGGCATCAGTTTTATACACATCAGTGTATACATGTCAATCCCAATCACCCAATTCAGCACACCACCATCCCCACCTCATCGCAGTTTTCCCCCCTTGGTGTCCATATGTCCATTCTCTACATCTGTGTCTCAACTTCTGCCCTGCAAACTGGCTCATCTGTACCATTTTTCTACGTTCCACATACATGCATTAACATACGATATTTGTTTTTCTCTTTCTGACTTACTTCACTCTGTATGACAGTCTCTAGATCCATCCACGTCTCAACAAATGACTCAATTTCGTTCCTTTTTATGGCTGAATAATATTCCATCGTATATATGTACCACAACTTCTTTATCCATTCGTCTGTTGATGGGCATTTAGGTTGCTTCCATGACCTGGCTATTGTAAATAGTGCTGCAATGAACATTCGGGTGCACGTGTCTTTTTGAATTACGGTTTTCTCTGGGTATATGCCCAGTAGTGGGATTGCTGGGTCATATGGTAATTCTATTTTTAGTTTTTTAAGGAACCTCCATATTGTTCTCCATAGTGGCTGTATCAATTTACATTCCCACCAACAGTGCAAGAGGGTTCCCTTTTCTCCACACCCTCTCCAGCATTTGTTGTTTGTAGATTTTCTGATGATGCCCATTCTAACAGGAGTGAGGTGATACCTCATTGTAGTTTTGATTTGCATTTCTCTAATAATTAGTGATGTTGAGCATCTTTTCATGTGCTTCGTGGCCGTCTGTATGTCTTCTTTGGAGAAATGTCTATTTAGGTCTTCTGCCCATTTTTGGATTGGGGTGTTTGTTTCTTTGATATTGAGCTGAATGAGCTGTTTATATATTTTGGAGATTAATCCTTTGTCCGTTGATTCATTTGCAAATATTTTCTCCCATTCTGAGGGTTGTCTTTTCGTCTTGTTTATGGTTTCCTTTGCTGTGCAAAAGCTTTGAAGTTTCATTAGGTCCCACTTGTTTATTTTTGTTTTTATTTCCATTACTCTAGGAGGTGGATCGAAAAAGATCTTGCTGTGATTTATGTCAAAGAGTGTTCTTCCTATGTTTTCCTCTAAGAGTTTTATAGTGTCCAGTCTTATATTTAGGTCTCTAATCCATTTTGAGTTTATTTTTGTGTATGGTGTTAGGGAGTATTCTAATTTCATTCTTTTACATGTGGCTGTCCAGTTTTCCCAGCACCACTTATTGAAGAGACTGTCTTTTCTCCATTGTATATCTTTGCCTCCTTTGTCATAGATTAGTTGACCATAGGTGCGTGGGTTAATCTCTGGGCTTTCTATCTTGTTCCATTGATCTATGTTTCTGTTTTTGTGCCAGTACCATATTGTCTTGATTACTGTAGCTTTGTAGTATAGTCTGAAGTCAGGGAGTCTGATTCCTCCAGCTCCATTTTTTTGCCTCAAGACTGCTTTGGCTATTCGGGGTCTTTTGTGTCTCCATACAAATTTTAAGATGATTTGTTCTAGCTCCGTAAAAAATGCCATTGGTACTTTGATAGGGATTGCATTGAATCTGTAGATTGCTTTGGGTAGTATACTCATTTTCAAAATGTTGATTCTTCCAATCCAAGAACATGGTATATCTCTCCATCTGTTGGTATCATCTTTAATTTCTTTCATCAGTGTCTTATAGTTTTCTGCATACAGGTCTTTTGTCTCCTTAGGTAGGTTTATTCCTAGGTATTTTATTCTTTTTGTTGCAATGGTAAATGGGAGTGATTCCATAATTTCTCTTTCAGATTTTTCATCATTAGTGTATAGGAATGCAAGAGATTTCTGTGCATTAATTTTGTAACCTGCAACTTTACCATATTCATTAATTAGCTCTAGCAGTTTTCTGGTGGCAGTTTTAGGATTCTCTATGTATAGTATCATGTCATCCGCAAACAGTGACAGTTTTACTTCTTCTTTTCCAATTTGTATTCCTTTTATTTCTTTTTCTTCTCTGATTGCCGTGGCTAGGACTTCCAGAACTATGTTGAATAATAGTGGTGAGAGTGGACATCCTTGTCTCGTTCCTGATCTTAGAGGAAATGCTTTCAGTTTTTCACCATTGAGAATGATGTTTGCTGTGGGTTTGTCATATATGGCCTTTATTATGTTGAGGTAGGTTCCCTCTATGCCCACTTTCTGGAGAGTTTTTATCATAAATGGGTGTTGAATTTTGTCAAAAGCTTTTTCTGCATCTATTGAGATGATCATATGGTTTTTATTCTTCAATTTGTTAATATGGTGTATCACATTGATTGATTTGCGTATATTGAAGAATCCTTGCATCCCTGGGATAAATCCCACTTGATCGTGGTGTATGATCCTTTTAATGTGTTGTTGGATTCTGTTTGCTAGTATTTTGTTGAGGATTTTTGCATCTATATTCATCAGTGATATTGGTCTGTAATTTTCTTTTTTTGTAGTGTCTTTGTCTGGTTTTGGTATCAGGGTGATGGTGGCCTCATAGAATGAGTTTGGGAGAGTTCCTTCCTCTGCAATTTTTTGGAAGAGTTTGAGAAGGATGGGTGTTAGCTCTTCTCTAAATGTTTGATAGAATTCACCTGTGAAGCCATCTGGTCCTGGACTTTTGTTTGTTGGAAGATTTTTAATCACAGTTTCAATTTCATTACTTGTGATTGGTCTGTTGATATTTTCTGTTTCTTCCTGATTCAGTCTTGGAAGGTTATACCTTTCTAAGAATTTGTCCATTTCTTCCAGGTTGTCCATTTTATTGGCATAAAGTTGCTTGTAGTAGTCTCTTAGGATGTTTTGTATTTCTGCGGTGTCTGTTGTAACTTCTCCTTTTTCATTTCTGATTTTATTGATTTGAGTCCTCTCCCTCTTTTTCTTGATGAGTCTGGCTAATGGCTTATCAATTTTGTTTATCTTCTCAAAGAACCAACTTTTAGTTTTATTGATCTTTGCTACTGTTTTCTTTGTTTCTATTTCATTTATTTCTGCTCTGATCTTTATGATTTCTTTCCTTCTGCTAACTTTGGGTTTTGTTTGTTCTTCTTTCTCTAGTTTCTTTAGGTGTAAAGTTAGATTGTTTACTTGAGAGTTTTCTTGTTTCTTTAGGTAGGCTTGTATAGCTATAAACTTCCCTCTTAGAACCGCTTTTGCTGCATCCCATAGGTTTTGGGTCGTCGTGTTTTCATTGTCATTTGTCTCTAGGTATTTTTTTATTTCCTGTTTGATTTCTTCAGTGATCTCTTGGTTATTTAGTAACGTATTGTTTAGCCTCCATGTGTTTGTCTTTTTTACGTTTTTTTCCCTGTAATTCATTTCTAATCTCATAGCGTTGTGGTCAGAAAAGATGCTTGATATGATTTCAATTTTCTTAAATTTACTGAGGCTTGATTTGTGACCCAAGATGTGATCTATCCTGGAGAATGTTCCGTGTGCACTTGAGAAGAACGTGTAATCTGCCGTTTTTGGATGGAATGTCCTATATATATCAATTAAATCTATCTGGTCTATTGTGTCATTTAAAGCTTCTGTTTCCTTATTTATTTTCATTTTGGATGATCTGTCCATTGGTGTAAGTGAGGTGTTAAAGTCCCCCACTATTATTGTGTTACTGTCGATTTCCTCTTTTAGAGCTGTTAGCAGTTGCCTTATGTATTGAGGTGCTCCTATGTTGGGTGCATATATATTTATAATTGTTATATCTTCTTCTTGGATTGATCCCTGGATCATTATGTAGTGTCCTTCCTTGTCTCTTGTAACATTCTTTATTTTAAAGTCTATTTTATCTGATATGAGTATAGCTACTCCAGCTTTCTTTTGATTTCCATTTGCATGGAATATCTTTTTCCATCCCCTCACTTTCAGTCTGTATGTGTCCCTAGGTCTGAAGTGGGTCTCTTGTAGACAGCATATATATGGGTCTTGTTTTTGTATCCATTCAGCCAGTCTATGTCTTTTGGTTGGGGCATTTAATCCATTCACGTTTAAGGTAATTATCGATATGTATGTTCCTATGACCATTTTCTTAATTGTTTTGGGTTTGTTTTTGTAGGTCCTTTTCTTCTCTTGTGTTTCCCACTTAGAGAAGTTCCTTTAGCATTTGTTGTAGAGCTGGTTTGGTGGTGCTGAATTCTCTTAGCTTTTGCTTGTCTGTAAAGCTTTTGATTTCTCCATCAAATCTACATGAGATCCTTGCTGGGTAGAGTAATCTTGGTTGTAGGTTCTTCCCTTTCATCACTTTAAGTATTTCATGCCACTCCCTTCTGGCTTGCAGAGTTTCTGCTGAGAAATCAGCTGTTAACCTTATGGGGGTTCCCTTGTATGTTATTTGTCGTTTTTCCCTTGCTGCTTTCAATAATTTTTCTTTGTCTTTAATTTTTGCCACTTTGATTACTATGTGTCTCGGCGTGTTTCTCCTTGGGTTTATTCTGTATGGGACTCTCTGCGCTTCCTGGACTTGGGTGGCTATTTCCTTTCCCATGTTAGGGAAGTTTTCGATTATAATCTCTTCAAATATTTTCTCTGGTCCTTTCTCTCTCTCTTCTCCTTCTGGGACCCCTATAATGCGAATGTTGTTGCGTTTAATGTTGTCCCAGAGGTCTCTTAGGCTGTCTTCATTTCTTTTTATTCTTTTTTCTTTAGTCTGTTCCGCAGCAGTGAATTCCACCATTCTGTCTTCCAGGTCACTTATCCGTTCTTCTGCCTCAGTTATTCTGCTATTGATTCCTTCTAGTGTAGTTTTCATTTCAGTTATTGTATTGGTCATCTCTGTTTGTTTGTTCTTTAATTCTTCTAGGTCTTTGTTAATCATTTCTTGCATCTTCTCAATCTTTGCCTCCATTCTTATTCCGAGGTCCTGGATCATCTTCACTATCATTATTCTGAATTCTTTTTCTGGAAGGTTGCCTATCTCCACTTCATTTAGTTGTTTTTCTGGGGTTTTTTCTTGTTCCTTCATCTGGTACATAGCCCTCTGCCTTTTCATCTTCTCTGTCTTTCTGTAACTGTGGTTTTTGGTCCACAGGCTGCAGGATTGTAGTTTTTCTTGCTTCTGTTGTCTGCCCTCTGGTGGTTGAGGCTATCTAAGAGGCTTGATGGGAGGCTCTGGTGGTGGGTAGAGCTGACTGTTGCTGTGGCGGTCAGAGCTCAGTAAAACCTTAATCCACTTGACTGTTGATGGGTGGGGCTGGGTTCCCTCCCTGTTGCTGTGGCGATCAGAGCCCAGTAAAACCTTAATCCACTTGACTGTTGATGGGTGGGGCTGGGTTCCCTCCCTGTTGGTTGTTTTGCCTGAGGCAACCCAACACTGGAGCCTACCCGTGCTCTTTGGTGGGGTTAATGGCAGACTCTGGGAGGGCTCACGCCAAGGAGAACTTCCCAGGACCTCTGCTGCCAGTGTCCTTATCCCCACGGTGAAACAGAGCCACCACTCGCCTCTGCAGGAGACCCCCCCAACACCAGCAGGTACGTCTGGTTCAGTCTCCCCCAGGGTCACTGCTCCTTCCCCTGGGTCCCGATGCACACATTACTTTGTGTGTGCCCTCCAAGAGTGGGGTCTCTGTTTCCCCCAGTCCTGTCACAGTCCTGCAATCAATTCCCACTAGACTTCAAAGTCTGATTCTCTAGGAATTCCTCCTCCCTTTGCCGGACCCCCAGGTTGGGAAGCCTGAGGTGGGGCTCAGAACCTTCACTCCAGTGGGTGGACTTCTGTGGTATAAGTGTTCGCCAGTCTGTGAGTCACCCACCCAGCAGTTATGGGATTTGATTTTACTCTGATTGCGCCCCTCCTACCGTCTCACTGTGGCTTCTCCTCTGTCCTTGGACGTGGGGTGTCCTCCTTGGTGAAGTCCAGGGTCTTCCTGTCAATGATTGTCCAGCAGCCAGTTGTGATTCTGGTGCTCTCGCAAGAGGGAGTGAGAGCACGTCCTTCTACTCCGCCATCTTGGTTAATCTCCCTCTTACTGTCTTCTTAATTTCTATCATGTCATTTTGATTCCTTTTTAGATTTTCCATCTTCCTGTAATATTACCAATCTTCTCTTGTGTACTGTCCACTTCCTTTTTTTATTAGAGCCTTTAGCATATTGATCATAATTATTTTAAATTCACAGTCTGATAATTCCCAAATCTCTGCCATATCCAAGTCTGGCTCTGATGGTTGCCTTGTGTCATCAGTGTTTTTTGTCCTTTACTATGCCTTGGGATTTTTTGTTGTTGTTGTTGAAACCTGGACATGGTATATTGTGTAAAAGGGACTGTTGAAGGTAGAACTTTAGTGTGAGGTTTCATGTTTATCTAGCAATGAGTTAGGCTGTGTTTACTATTAGATGTAGTTGTGGTGTAAGAGACTAAAATTTCCTCAAGTGTCCTTGTTTTAGTTTCCCCCATTTTCGGTTTTCCTTGGGACTCTTTAAATAAAGTATGAGCCTACGGTTCTTTTATCTGTAATCTTCTGTTATTATAGAGGAGCTCTACTGATGTGGCAGTAAGGTCTGTGTATGGGGGAGGGCAGAGAGCATTGTATAGTCCTATAATTTGGTTTCAGTCTTTTATAGTGAGCCTGAGTTGGGTATTTCCCTTGCCCCACAGTAAAAGCTAGAAGGGGTTGGAGTTGAATAGGTCCCTTCCTTCAGGTTGGTTAGGCTTTGATAAAACTCCAGTTGTTTAGGCTCTGATAAAATAGTTTCCTTTCAGAGAAGGCCTTTTTAAAGGGAACAGAGAGCTCTGAGCGAATTTCAAAATGGTTACTTTCTGTATTGGCCTGTCTGTCTCTACAGTTTTGGGGGCAGCAGTCTACCCTGTGAAAGCAATTCTCCTGTGGACCTAAAAAGAGGTGTTGATTTTTAATTTGTCAGCTTTTTTCTTCTTGTGAGGAGAGCAGTGATGACTTCCAAGTTCTTTACATGTCAGACTGGAAACCTGAAGCCTACGATGCATTTTTAATGTTAAAAATCAATATGGATTTCTGCTTGATTGTGATTTGTGCATTTACTTCAATTGACTATGAAATGAGAATAAGATACTGTGTATTTAAGTATACCATATAATAAAATATATATGACATTTTCACAAAGGCCTATACAAGTTTTGAAGAAGAGTATGTCGTGAAAAGAACATGTCATGTGAGACACATTTATTGAGAAAGAACTCAATGCAAGCCATGCATATGATCTGATTAACATCTTTAATCTCTTGATTCCCTAATTCTCCTCTGCTTGGTGCATTCCCTTAGTGAACTGAGGTGTTCATATGCTACATCTCTTCTAGTTGGTGGGGATTTAGGAGGAAAAAAACCAAACAAACAAGAAATATTTCTTTGTGTTTACAACATAGGAAGTTGGAAATATGGACTTACCTTGACTGATTTTATTAGGCGAACATGGAGAGCCATCTGACAATATTACAGACTATAAAGCATATGTTGAACATCTTTTAAAATTAAAATACACATAGCCTTTGATTTGGCAATTCCATTTTCAAGAATTAGTTTTATAAATACATTAGCACATGAATAAAAGATTTATGCATAGGGATATCTACAAGGTTTGGAAACTGCTTCAATATTAATGTAAAAGGATTTGAAATGGTCTATTGTTATTTCACAGCAGCCTTGCCAGGTCGTCGATGGCAAAAATTACTATTACAACAAAGAAACTGAAGTACAGGGAAGTAGGTTAAATGATGTCTAATTAGTAGTCACCTACTCTTAATCCAGTATATCAGGTTGTGTTCTCTCAAATTAATTGTTCGTTTAGTTCTATCTTATTTCAATTTAAGTAAGATAATTTTCCTTTCTACTTACTTGAATTTCTAAGCCTTTCATTATTCTTTCTCCTCTAGTGTACTTAGGTTATAGTTAATGTTTCTAAGAATAATAAATGTGAATTTTTAATCTTCTTCAAAGTTTCTTTAAGTACATCTGAACATTTTTGGAATATGTGATAGTGTCTAATTAATAGTATGTATTAAATTTGTTTCCTTAATATCATTTACACTTATAATGTTTAGATTAACATTGCTTCAAGAAGCTTTGGAAAAGTAACATTTTATTTGACATTTTCAAAGAGCAGAAATAGTTCTTTGCCTACTAACCTTTAAAAAAATGATGAAGTGTCAGACTGATGATGTCATTTTGACTATTACAATCATTTCACCAATGACTCTTTCCACTTTCACATACTCTTACCTTTAATCTGAACAAAAGTGGCACATTCTTTGTGTTTTTCTAATACAGTCAGTTTTTTTCATCATTTTTTCACAATTTTTTTTTATAATGTCCTTTACTTGGAGCTGTCTCTAACATTTTTAAAAGGAGAAACAATTTCTACCATATAACATAACACATTAACATCTTTGAACAATATTATGAGGCGTAGAATATTTATTTATTAGGCTTTGTTTACATTAGACCAAGTCAACAAGTTCTTTAGGTTAAATGATTATAAAATGAATAAAATGATCATTCTCATGGAGATTAGCTGGGGATAATGGAGACAGCTCATTTGCTATTTTTTTTTTTTCTACACAAGTTGATGTGAATCATATGTTCATCCTAAAAACCACTTGATAAAGTACTACTTTCCTTCAAATGAACATAACAAATTAAATGTTCTGACCCAAAAAGTTTAATATAGTCCCTTTCACTAGATATTTTACCATATCAACTTTTGAATGCTACACTCAAATTATTAGACTATTAAAAAGAAAAAGTTAAAGGCCACTGGGATTTGGAAGCTCACAAGCCAATAACGTTAATAGTAATAGTAATAATAAAACAACAAAAATAATAGTAATAACTCAAAAGAGACACAAGAGGTACGTGTGAAAAATTTTTAAATAAAAAACGTTTTTTTCATGAATTTCATATTCGAGTTTTTGTTTATTAAAGCAGAAACTAAAATAAGAGAATGTGGCAGATTGTACGTTCCAAAAATGACCACAGCAATATTTCAGTTCACAAATTTTCTTTTAGAACCTTGTAACTTTTCATCAAGTGGTGGAGTTAATTTTCCTCTCCTTCTGAATCTAGGTGGGACATTGTGACTGTTCCAGTGAATAGAATGGGCTGGAAAGGAAAATGCTGAGTGACTTCCAAGGCTAGATCAAAAAGGGCCACACAGATATTGAGATATTCTGAAAATTAACCTCTCTCTCTCTATTTCTTTCTTTCTCTTTCTCTTTCCTGGGGCTGAGGAAGCCCTGGCCATACTGAGAGGTTGCATATAGATCTTCCAGCCAACAGTTCCACAGAAGTTTCAGTTGACAGCCAGCCTTAAGCATTAGACATGTAAATGAATGAGCCTTCAGATGATTTCATCTCCTAAACTTTGCACTGCCTCAGTCCCGTGCAAATGTCAGGTTGATGCATACAATAAAATTTGTTATTGTTTTAAGCCACTCAGTTTTGTGGTAATTGTTTATGTGGTCACAGTAACTAGAACACAGAGCAGCAAGCATTCTTATTGTTTTTCTGCTCCTACAGTATATAAATAAACTCCATAACAGCAAGAACAAAATCTGCTTTATTCACAGCTGCTTCCCCAATGTGTGGCACATAGTATGTACTAAATAGAAATCAGGTGAATTAATGAATAGAATTTTGACTAAACTGTTTCAATACCAAAACTTACAAGAATGTTGTGATGCATCTCAATGTCTTTCCTGTCTCAAAATGCCTTAAATATTTATATTAGAAAGAAAGTCTCTCTCTTTTTCTTTACTGTTACATATTGGATTTTTCTTAGAAGCCAAATTGTTAGGAAACATCGATTAATAATAGCATAAAAGGGTCAAAATGAATCCTCTCTCATGCCTTCCCCAGCCTTGGAACAGATTGTTCATGCTTGGAAAGCAACTTCTCATTTACCTTCTTCAAACTCTCGAGGTTTTTCTCCTCTTCTTGAAAGCTGATGTCACTTAAACCTTCTCACTTACACACATTTTTACACCTTTACTGCTTTGTATGTATATTTATTTTTTTATGTAGTTTGCTTAAGGTTGATTAATTTAACCATCTTGCATGTGATTTTTCAGTACTTTTCAAATTTAGAAGACATTAGCAATATACAAAATGTCAGAATGAATCCATGTGTCTGTGTTCTATTGCCTCAGTCATGTATCAGGTTCCTCTGGCAATGAGGCAAACAGAGCAACATTAGTATTTTCTACAGATTTTAAGTAGCATCCCACTATCTGCCCTCCACCCCAATAGTCACATTCCTCTATTATATGTAGGACAAGTGGTTTCTCTCATATTTATTGCTGAGTCAGCCAATATAGCTGCTTGCTTTTCTGCTTCAACCTGATCATCTAGTGTTATGCTTTGCTAGATTTCATCACTGTTCTTTCATTCCCCTATATTTACTCTAACACCAGGTGGTTTTGTGTGGCAGACCTTTCTAAAGGTTGGAAGTAACAGAATGCAATTACCACATAAGGCTGGAAAGAATTGTAAATCCAATGTTAGACATCACTCTTCCTAGAACTGCACTATACATTTCCCAGGGAAAGTGATTTTTCACTCCCTATTTGTTCTCTTAAGACTCAGGTCCCTGGTCATGTTTCTAGGGCCTCTCCTTTCTCTTTGATAAGCCCCAGTTCACACTCTAGTTATTTTCCAACCACGTATCCAAGCTTCCTATACACATCTGAAAATCTACAAATTATTATTATGGTTCTTGGCTTACAAATAAGAATGAGACTCATTTCTTGGGTGGCTGAATTCCTTACCAACGCAAAAAAGCTTATAATGGCTTGGAAAAAATGGTGCTTTTCATAGGAAAGAGAGAGATGAGATCTTTTCTTCTAGGTAAGATTAATGGCAATGATATCATCTATGCAGTATAGAAATATATATTCTGCTTCTTTTGTCATCCTTCTCATGTCATCCTTCTCATGCATTGTTAAGTATTCTGGAATGCAGTGAATATGTGAAAAATAATAAATTACTAAAAGTAAGGATAAATCTGAAAATACCCTAGAAATTTATTTTGTGATTATAGTTAAGACTGGTATCCTTGAACAGTTTCACTGAACAGAAATTGACGAAAGTATTCTCAATCCTTAAGTATTGTTTATCAGCTAAAAATGTGAGAAAGAAAAATGATATTTCAGGAATTTCTCTCAAAAAATATATATTATGAGTTTGAAGATGAGATAATTCTATAGTTTAAAAAGAGTTTTTAACAGATTCATTTATTTAAGTGTAAAAATACAGAGTCTGTATCTCAAGTTTTAGAAAAATCTTACATCCTTTTATTAATATTTGCATGTAGGAAATGAGGAAGGCCATCTTGAGCCTGTGACTGGGTAATTATCATTCTTTGTTCCTTAATACGCCAAATTGGAGCTCTGTTTCATACATGGATCTAACTTTTAGTCATCAGAGAGTCTTGTGAACAAGTGAACAGGGCGAAACCTTGTGACCCTCAGGTCATAGAAAAGACTGCTACGTTGCAACCCCAAATAAACTATACACATCACAGCTGTAAGGAGTGAATATGAATTAACAAACTTTAAAAGGCTTTTTATAAGAGGTTTTAATAACATATATTTGAATAGGATAATATTACTTGCAAAACAATATATTAATAATCTATCTGTTTTGGGGTACTAATTTCCTTTCTCTATTTAGGTTACATTGTGTACTTCTATAATGGAAACTAATTTCTTCATTAATATCCAGAAGATGGAACATACTACTAAATATACATTTATCAGTACCAGCAGATATTGAAGAGGAAGTAGAAACAAAACATGCCTTGTTGAACTTGAATTATAACTTAATATATTATCATTAAAAATGTATAGTCTAAGTAAAAAAAGAAAGCCCCTATTATACTATATAAAGGGAATCTATTAAGAGTGAAGTTTCTCAACTGCCTATTCTCACCCATACATATTCACTTTCCCATATCTGCATCCACCCTTCCTTTTTTTGCTCCATATAATAGCTAATTCCATATGCAATGCTGTTTTCCTGACCCAAGTGCTATCCTTGTTTCTTATTTATTTTTAACATCTCCCTCCCTATTGACAATCTCTTGATTATTAAATCTACTCACAAGTTCCTTCATCTTAGTACATACTTCTAAGCAAAACAAAATAAAGCAACCTCTTTCCATCTGCATCTTTCAGGTACTACCATTTAGCTCTACATTCTTACAGAGTTAATCTTCCGAGAGTCTTAAGTCAGTAAATCTTTAGACTTACTGACTTTCACATACTCATGTTCATTCTTCAACTGAGAATACTCTATATTTCTTCTTTCCCAAATCTATACAATCCACCTTTATCATGGACATCTATCTTCTATATTGCGTAACCCAGTGTGAATGACTCAGCTCTGATCCTCATTGAAATCCATAGAATCTGGCATTGTGGACTAATTCCTCATCATCAAAACTTTCTCCTTACTCATCTTCCAAGACGAGTGCATATGTGGAACAGAATCCAAATGAACAGTATTTAGTTTAAAAAAAAAATTACCTTACACATCCAAGTGTTTGCTTGATAAATCAATATATGTCACATCTATTTATGAGTAAAGTGAAAGAGCTGTGAATTAAATCCAGAAATATAGAACCAAATCCTGTGACAGAGAATTATAGAACTTTAGAGCTAGAATGGGTCATTTTATAGAGAATAAGATTGAGGACCATAACCTTGCCAAGTTCACACTTACACTGAAGAGCACTGAAATTTATATCCCCTGGATCCCATTTCATTTTTTTAAATTTTATTAATCAATTACTGTATTTAATTATTCTCCTTTACCTTATCAAGATAAATACAACATTATGGGAACCAAATTTCTGAAAAATTCCATTAGCAAATTTTATCTTATGTGAAGGGACTATATTGATCCAATTACGAGATTTCAGAAATTTCTATAGTTATCAAAATAATGAAAAAGTTGAGAGAGCTGGCATACTTTGAATTTTTGGTTTTATATAACACATTTTACTGTACAAGCTGGAACGATTATTGATTCTATTTAAGATTTTTTTTCCAGATTAGGCATTGGTGCAGCTAAAATGTATTAATAACTAATATAGATGTGTGATCATTTTTATCATAAAATAAAAATGTATAATTTTTATAGGCTGCTATACACTGACAGGTGATATATGTGGACTCTATTGAAAATAAAGTATAATACAAAACAGAAACTGTATGGCTGTTTTGAACATTTGAATTCTAGAATCTCATATATGTTTTCATTTGTAATTTGAACTGAATAATATCATTGGCATATATAAAGAATCTAATGTGATCTCTTTCTTTCTCCTTCTATCCCTTTCTCATAAATGCCACTTTATCTTGGAGCCTTTCCTAGTTAGAGCGAAGTCACAGCCTTATGACATAGCAACAAATATTTCTTATATCCCCAAATATTATTTTACCACTGATTTTGCCACCTTGTATGTATTATAACTGCATCTTATTTACCAAAGATAATTCTAAATAATTGTTCTATAGATACATCTAAATGTTCCTCTCAATTTTATACAATAGCATGTAGGCATGTTTGTAAAAATGTGCAAAACAACAGAATTATCTGTAACAATGTAAAATTCAGGAAGTTTATAACTTGTTATAACTTGCATACCTACTTAAGGCTCAGTCGGTTACCAGAGAGAAAAAAAAGTGCATGCCAAGTCTGTAGGTAATAAAGCATGCCTGGATATAGTAAAATAAATCACCACAGGAAGATGAATCGTTGAATGAAAGGTGAAAGAACTTTTCCTTGTGCAACAATCAGGAATTCACTGAACAAAACAAATTATCCCCTGTCAGCCATTTAAATAGTGGCTTCAGAGAAATAAAAGGATTTTAAATATAAAAGACTCCTGTAAAATATGTATAGGTAACTGCTTAGCACATCAGATGGCAGAATAATAAATTTCATATTCCTTAAGCTTATTCCAAAAAAGTTTCAATTTTATTTTATTTTATTTTATTTTTTTTTTAAGAAATTAACGTTCTTATTTATTTATTTATTTATGACTGTGTTGAGTCTTCGTTTCTGTGCGAGGGCTTTCTCCAGTTGTGGCGAGTGGGGACCACTCTTCATCGCGGTGCGCGGGCCTCTCACTGTCGCGGCCTCTCTTGTTGCGGAGCACAGGCTCCAGACATGCAGGCTCAGTAATTGTGGCTCACGGGCCCAGTTGCTCCGTGGCATGTGGGATCTTCCCAGACTGGGGCTCGAACCCATGTCCCCTGCATTGGCAGGCAGATTCTCAACCACTGCGCCACCAGGGAAGCCCCTCAATTTTATTAAAATAAAAATACACTAAAGGTTTTTTAATATGAGAACATTTCCTTAAATTTGATTTACTCTTGAATAAATAAATCAAATGGATTTGGAAGAAAGAACTCTTTATGTTGTAAAGGTAATGGCACGATGAGCTAACTATGAGTTCCAGCTAACAAAAAGTAGGATAATTTTTACCTACATATGTTTCTTGCAGTTAAAATAAATTTGGTTAGATCACCTAAAATCACAGTGTGAATTTCTTAAATGATGATCTAGAAATATACTGGATTTTTAAAATAAATGTAGTGAAGTTAGAATTTCCATGAAGGATGAAACATAAGGTTGCAAAAACCTTCGAATTAAAACGTCAATGGTCTTGTGTGTTTCCATTTTTGAACAGTTACTGACAAGTACCTTCCTTTTAATTCTTTCAATTAAACCACACTTTGTCACTTCCGGGGAAACTAAAATATTATTTTGTGCATCATTAAAAGATAGATATAAGTTGTGCTTGATTCATAAACTAAACTCGCTTATCTCACAGATTCTCCCATATGGGTTTAGGTAAGCCTCAGCTGTGCAAGCATTCAGTCACTGCAAAATAGATCAGGGTTTTCTGCCTTAGATTTAGGCTGACCTTGAGTTCTGTAGGACTCCTGAATTGCCGAATCAATTATAATGTTCCAAAATCACCTTGGTTCCCTCCCACACTATCCTCCTTTCTCTCTTGTTTATGCCCAAATATACACGGGGAGCTAGACAATATACCTTGAGAAGCCAGACAGGATGTCAGCCAACCATGGCTCTTTTGAGCTAAGTGAAGAGAGAAGATATATCTCCTGAATACTGCACATGTCTTGCCAAAAACCTCTTCCATTTTCCTTCTTCCCTGAAATCCATAATTATGTTTCCATTTTTAGACTTCCTATAAAATTTGTTGCCAGGCCAATAATTCTCAACATTTGTGCTATCACAAAACACATATTATGTATATGGAACAATAGGATAAATGGAGGGCCTCTGGCTTTCCTGAGGCTGAGAGATTCATATCTCACACACTTTGAAAAGCTCTGACTTGGCAAAATGATCAAACAATATGTTGCATATGTTTAAATTATTTCATAATAGTGTTCCGATGTATTTTTTGAGAGCATCCTCCATATTTTTAGTTTCCATATTCATCTATACACTACTGGTTCCATAGTAGAGAGAGACAGAGGAGAGAGAGAGGTTATCCAAACTCCTTTATTTATTTATTTATTTTTATAAATTTATTTATTTATTTTAGGCTGCGTTGGGTCTTTGCTGCTGCGCACGGGCTTTGTCTAGTTGCGGCGAGCAGGGGCTACTCTTCGTTGCGGTGCGTGGGCTTCTCACTGCGGTGGCTTCTCTTGTTGTGGAGCATGGGCTCTAGGCACGTGGGCTCAGTAGTTGTGGCTCGTGGGCTCTAGAGCGCAGGCTCAGTAGTTTTGACACACGGGCTTAGTTGCTCCGCGGCATGTGGGATCTTCCTGGACCAGGGCTCGATCCCGTGTTCCCTGCATTGGCAGGCAGATTCTTAACCGCTGCACTACCAAGGAAGTCCCTCCGAACTCCTTTAATAACTATAACTGGTTTTGCTTGATGCGCAAATTATAAAAGTTCATTGCTCCCCATAGTCAGCACCTATACTGTAACTTTAGAAATCATATTTTTGTGTTGGTTTTATCATAACTGGAAAATATAATTTTAATGAATTTTATTTTTGGCTTTATGTTTAAAAGCATAATTGCACTCTCAAGAGCAGATTAAGTGCATAGCCTATATTCAAATAATCCTACAAGCCACTATGCTGAATAGAATGATTTCACCGTAAATTGTTATCCTCCCCAACTCTCTCCTTCCCAGTAAAGCTTCTGATAAATGCCTTCACTGAGTGGTCATGAAATGTATACCTTTGATCCTTCTATCAAAACTGATTATACAGTGTGTAATACTCAGAACAATTTTCATATAATTATTATGACATTTACCAGAATAATGTTCCTGACATTTACCACAAATTGTACTATTTAGATTCTGGATCTTGGACCTTTTTTTTTCTTCAAATAACCCTGAAGTATTTGCTGTCATAGTAAATTGTACATACTGTACATATACTTTGATTAGTTCTGCAATTTCTTTTTTTTTAAGTTTGATAACTTTCTACAGGAATCCATGGCATAAGATTAGGTAGAATTTTTATTGAAACTGGCATTTCTCTGATAAGCTTCTCCATTACTTAGAATGTGGCCAACTTTCTTATATACATTAATTGTAAAATGTCTGTGAACTTAGCTTGCAAGTGTAAAATACAGAGAAGATGAAATACCAAAATTCTCTCTCAAAAGCTGGCAAGGAGGAATAATGAGAACCATTTCAGTAGTCCATTCACTCTACAGCATGATTTCAGAGCTTGTTGCATTTGGTTGTGCTGCTGATTTTTAAAACTGACAATAAAGCTCTGCTTTTTATTATATAGCCTTTTTATTACAGCAGTGTACACAGTATGGTAGCAATTTGAACAATTTTGTAAACTTATTCATTGACAATAACAGAGTTTCCCTAAGAGACTCTTAAACATTAAAAATGTTTTCTAGCTAATAATAAACTCCATGGGCAAGTGACAGTTGATGGGATACAGGAGGAAGAAAAAAAATGAGGTCATGAGACCTGAATTCCAGATAGGAATAGGACTGCTTTACTAAACTCTTGCAATTTTACCTTAAAAATAAAAGTTGGTCATGTGGTCTCTACAGTCCTGAAAACCATAAAATTACTTTTCTCCAGAGGCTAAAAAAATGTGATCAAATAATCAAAATAAATCCTATCATATTCTTCCTGTTTAAGGAGAAATGGAAAAGTAACTATGCCAGGATGAGTAAACAATTTGTTTCATGGATCTAGGAAGATAATTCAATTGAGCAAATGCTAATTTATAACCTCCTATGTGTTTATAGTGTGTCAAAGGCATGATATTGGTCTAAGCTGCTATTCCAGGGTCCTGGGAAAACCCATCATTCTACTATAGACCCTGTGAATGATTTTAAATAAAAGCCCCCCTCCTTTTTTTCTTCTGATTTCACTTCTGAAGGATAATGGGAACAATATCATCTTCTAATTGTTCCACAGGAATTGTAAGAAAATTCAATAAAGTGGCATGGAAATAAATAATAATAATTTTTAAATGCATATTGAAGCAATCTGAAATATGCCATAGAAAAGTAAACTAAGAACTAAAATTGTATTGCTCTGTATGAAATTTTTAAAAATTCTCATTATTTTTCCCCAACATTATGGAAAAAAATCATAATATTTGGATAAAAAATAAATAAAAATCCAAGCTCTGCCCTTCCAGCTGTATGATCTTTGATATGATAATCTATTTAATTTCTCTGAGCCTCATTTCCTACATCTGTAATAAAAGCTAATAAAAATGTACTCAATACTTGGGTGGGCATAAAATATAAGTGTATAAAGCTCCTTGTATTTAGTAAATAGCTAGTAAAATTTCCATCCTCTTTTCCCTTGACAAAATTATGTGAAAGTGGTGAAGGATTCTTTAATCTGTCTCAATTTCAAAGCAGTATAGAGTAGGTTATTCCATAACTGTTATAGTTTTAGAGATTCCCAGGGGATGTTTACACTCATTCTTAGTCACTTGTTTCAGTTTACTAAACCACATAAGTAAGCAGTTCTTTCTTCTGCCTAGTATATAGTGAACCTGCAATAAGGAGAACATATTTTCCTGCATTCCCCTCAGGTTGTCAGATTCCACTTTATAATGCCTAGTGTTTATTCACCTAGGGATACATTCATATACAATCTTTTTAGTATATAGTCAGTTCTTGAGGTGAAAAAAAGAAGCAGTAATGAGATAATCCAAACAACATCTATATTTGATTTTGGATTCCATTAGTTTTTGCTTTTCTTCAGATTTACATTCTTAATTATGTTTTGCTCAGGCTAATATTCAAATTAGGTTGATTCCCTGAGCATAATTATCAACGGTAGGGGAGGACAGCTTAGGAGAGTGGAGGGTGATTGAAAAATATCTGTATTTTTCACTAATAATGCAAACATGAAAGAAATGTAATTACAGGTAATTCAAACATTAGATAGCCCACATGTGTTGAAAAAAAGATGAATAAATCATCTATCAAAATGCAAATAAAATATACATTTCTGCACTTAATTACTACTTAGAACTCAGAATTCATTTCATGTGATGCTGCGATTATTCCATTATAACAAAAATCCCAAAGCCTGGAGAGAAATCATTTATTCGTGCCAATGGAAAGCAGTATTAGCACAGATATATGTGTTTTTCTTACTTCTGTGGTTTTTTCATACTGAACAATCATATCATAGTTGGAACATCAGAATTAAGCTTTCAACTCACAAGTTGTTGGGCTGCTTCAGAAAAAGTATTTTGGTAGGAGATGAGAAAAGAACTTAAGTTCTGAGATGGGACAGAAGAATATTTAGAAAAGAATGAATGGTTTAAATATTTAAATAATTTTCTGCATGGCAAATTTTGGTTTGAAAAATTGGCAGTGTGCTAAGTAGGCAGTAACGAAGGTTCACATTGCTGCCCACTAGCATTTAATTCTAATCAACTTATGATCTGTCCAATAGAAATATGATATGGCAAAACAGGATCCTGAAAGTCATTTCACACTTAGCTGCCATTCCTCTTCCTACAGTACAAAACGATTGTACAGGTCCCCTGTCAGTTTTCATTGTTTCTCACTGAATTACTCTGACTTTTCTTCTATGTCCTTCAATGCTTATTCTTTGGACTCTTGCTCTTATCTAAATTGTTCTCAAACGCAGTGCAATAAATAATTACATAGAGATAGAAGTAGAAAACTAAGAAGTAATCTCACAGTGAAAAGTTGAAGTTGACAGCACAGACATGAAGGTAGTTTGGTCTTTGGAAAGGGACGTTTTAGTTCTTGTCCTAAGAGTAGAGTTGGAATTTTGTCCATATCTTGGCCAGTTGCACTGATTGCACCACTAAAGGTAGGCAAGGGTTGAGTTGGGATTTTACAAACAGTGAAGTTCAAAAAATTCAAGAGGGCAAAAGTATAATTTTATTTTTCCATAAAGTACACTTAACAAAGCTCTCAACATTCTGCCTAATAGCACTTGGTCTACTCACAAGTAAATTCAGTCCAAAGAGGCCTGACTCACTAAATTTTGTCCCAAGTTATAGGTGTACCAAGATATTGATTCCTTCAGACACTAAAGCCTCTGGAGGAGGTCTGAGGTAACGGAACTCTGGAGTTGCTTGTTTCACCTATGTGCAGTCTTCTCCATCTACGTTGGTAAACTATACAAGTATTATCACTTTCTACCTGTGATTGATATAGTAATAATATTTTAGAAAGCTCAGGAGTAAGGTTTTTTGTTGCTATTGTTCTAGCAAGATATCATGTCAAGGTTCACTCACCAAAAGGTCAGGATAAGGTTTGTGTAAGCTTTTGAACCTCTTAGAAACTCACATGCTCAGGTGATTTAAATTTGTGTTTCATCATCACTTGGTAGTCAGTTTAAAGAACAAAATTGATCCAAACCTCACGATTTCAAGTTGCTGCGGCCAGCTTTATGAATATTGAACAAAGTAAATCTATTTTAGCACTTATTTTTCCTCATAGTTCTGGAGGCTAGAAGGTCAAGATCATGGTGCCAGGAGGGTTGGTTTCTGGTCAAGTCTCTCTCCTTGGCTTGCAGATGGTGCCTTCTCCCTGTGTCCTCACACTACCTTTTCTCTAGAGAAAATCAAATGACTACTTATATGTGAGTCTATTTCTAGACTCTATTTTGCTTCACTCCCTTATGTTTCTACCTTACACCAGTATCACACTATGTTGATTATTGTAGCTTTAAAATATGTCTTGAAATCAGGTAATGCCAATCGGCAAACTTTGTTCCTGTTTTGACTATTCCAATTCATTTGCCTCATCAAATAAATTTGAGTTAGCAGATCAATTTCTTCAAAAAGCCTATTAAGATTTTGATAAGCATTACATTAAATTTATGGATGAATTTGAGGAGTAGTGACATTTAATAACGCTGCATTTTTTAAAAGCATGAACATGGTGTATCTCTTGAATTATGTAGTTTTCTTTAATTTTCCTCAACAATGCTTTGATATTTTAAATGTATGTCTTCAAACTTTTCCATAAATTCATCCCTAGTTTTTTATCATTATAACATTATGATATTTTCCTATTTTCCTTTGATAATATTTTTTTTCCTATTCTTTTTCAAATTATTTCAAATTATTTCCCCATTTACGTTATTACAGAATACTGAGCAGAGCTCCCTGTGCTATACAGTAGGTCCTTGTTGGTTATCTATTTTAAATATAGCAGTGTATACATGTCAATCCCAAACTCCCAGTCTATCCCTGCCCCCCCATCTTTCCCCCTGGTAACCATAAATTCATTCTCTAAGTCTGTGAGTCTGTTTCTGTTTTGTAGATAAGTTCATTTGTATCATTTTTTTAAGATTCTGCATATGAAATATCATGTGATATTTGTGATATTTGTCTTTCTCTGTCTGACTTACTTCACTTAGTATGGTAATCTCCACATATTGAGAAATCATCCACACACAAATATGGTATCAAAACCAGCAATTGTGAGAGGGGGAGAACACAAATGCAGGATATTGCAAATGCATTTGAAATTAAAAGCCCAGCAACTTAAAACAATCTTGTTCATATATAGACTGTTATATAGAAACCTCATGGTAATCGCAAACCAAAAATCTACAATAGATACACAAGCAAAAAAGAAAAAGGAATTGAAACACAACACTAAAGTTAGTCATCAAATCACAAGAGAACAAAAGAGGAAGGGAAGAAAAAAGACCTACAAAAACAAATCCAAAACAATTAACAAAATGGCAATAAGAACATACATATCAAAAATTCCCTTAAACGTAAACAGATTAAATGCTCCAACCAAAGGACACAGACTGGCTGAATGGATACAAAAACAAGACCTGTGTATATGCTGTCTACAAGAGACCCACTTCAGAGCTAGGGACACATACAGCCTTTGATAATACTTTTTAACTTGAAATATTTTTTTTCTAAAATTAATATACCACTCAAGCTTTCTTATACTTATTGTTTATATGGTGTACCATTTTGCAACTTCTACTTTAATTTTTTGTCAGCAGAGAATATATTCTTTAATATTTCAATATTTTAAAATATTTGATTTATTAAGAATTATTTTACAGACAAGTGTATGGACTATCTTATTAAATATCCAGGTGTGCTTGAAAATAGTCTGCAATTCTCAGGTTTTGCATGTAATATTTTACAAAATTCATTAGTTCATTGACATTGTTCAAATATTCTATATACATATTGATTTCTTGTTTATTTGTTTTATCCATATATATAAACTAAGAGGATTATATTATAAAACACTAGTAGATTTTGACTCTACTCTTTCAAAGGGATCTAAACAAGACTGAGAAGAAGGGAGCAAAGATGGGGGCATTCTTTTTTACATGACATTGGAAAGGATCTAGATGTGAAAACACCTCTGCAAATGGAGAGTAGAGACATTTCCTGAAGGAAGAACTGGGTGGGGTACAAGACTGAGGAACTGACTGAGGAATTCTTTTTTTCTTAGACTTTACTTATTTTGTCAGATTTACTTAATCTATAATTTAAAAATAGTGTGAACTCCAAAGCAGGCTGGTGTTGGGGATCTGGAGATGGACTAGTTGGGGAGAGACAGCAAAGGGACATTATTCATCACCGTCATCTTAGGGAGGAATTGGTAATGATGAAGGTGGGTAAGGATAAGGACCAAAGTGGATTCCTATTAGAGTGACGATCACTACCTGCTCCAGAAATAGGTACCACATGGTACCAGAACAAACTAAGGGCAAGAAAGACAATGATACAGAATTTCTTATATGGTAGCAAAAAACATACTTTCAAAATGAATGAGATCCTTCCATCTCTGAAAATAAACAAATGGGACCTAATTAAACTTAAAAGCTTTTGCTCAGCAAGGGAAGCCAATGACAGAATGAAAAGACAACCTACTGAATGGGAGAAAATACTTGCAAATGATACGACCAATAAGGAGTTAATATCCAAAATATATAAAGAGCTCATACAACTCAATATCAAAAAAAAAACAAATTAATTAAAAAACGGGCAGAAGACCTGAATAGACATTTTTCCAAAGAAGATATACAGAAGGCTAACAGGCACATGATAAGATGTTCAACATCATTAATCATTAGAGAAATACAAATAAAAACCTCACACCTGTCAGAATGGCTATCAACAAAAAGACCACAAATAACAAGTGTTGACAAGGATGTGGAGAAAAAGGAACCCTCATACACTGTTGGTGGGATTGTAAATTGGTGCAGCCACTGTGGAAAACAATATGAAAGTTCTTCAAAAGACTAAAAATAGAACTACCACATGATCTAGCAACTGCACTCCTGGATATATATAAGAAGAAAATGAAAACACTAATTTGAAAAGATATATGCACCCAAATGTTCATAGCAGCATAATTTATAATACTCAAGATATGAAAGCAACCTAAGCTCCCATCAACAGATGAATTGGTAAAGAAGATGTGAGATATATATATATATATACACACACACACACATATATATATATATATCTTAAAATACACACAGACACACACAATGGAATACTACTCAGCCATAAAAATAATGAAATTTGCCATTTACAACAACATGGATGGACTTGCAGGGTATTATGCTTAGTGAAATAAGTCAGACAGAGAAAGACAAATACTCTATGATATCACTCATATGTGGAATCTAAAAAATAAAAGAAACTTGTGAATATAACAAAAAAGAAAGAGACTCACAGATATAGAGAACAAACTAGTGGTTACCAGTGGGGAGAGGGAAATGGGGAGGGGCAACATAGGGGTAGGGTATTAAGAGGTACAAACTACTATATATAAAATATATAAGCTACAAGGATACATTGTACAGCACAGAAAATATAGCCAATACTTTATAACTGTAAATGGAGTATAACCTTTAAAAAGTGTATGTTGTACATCTGAAACTTATAGTATTGTAAATCAACTATACCTCAAAAATGTTTACAGTATTGAAAAAGACGAATAAGAGATCCTTCCATATTCAAGTTGTTCCTGTTATCACCTTTAATTCTTAGAATAAATATATTAACTGTGAATTATCAATAATTTATAGAAAAGGAATCTGAAATTCAACAAGGTTAAGTACGTTAATGTTTATAGCTATAAAATAGCAGCACTGAATTTTTGATTTAAATAAGGTCAGACTCCACATTTCATTTTTCTTGTACAATACTGCAGTATATGCAAAAGAATAGTCTTGTAGGCAAAGATCCAAAATGCATTCTACTTTCCAATAATGTTTAACTGTACAACTAGATCATATTTTGTATCTGTTAAATATTGGAATCATTTCATTAATTATACTTAAGAAATTAATGACAAGATAAAGACAGTTTCTTAGTAATTAAGTGACCAATTCTGCCTCCAAGCAAATAGCAGCACTGTCTCTTTGTTTTCTTTTTGGAGGGAATATATGTATATATAAAGTAGCATAGAATTCATTCAGAATAATTCAGATAGCAAGCAGTGTTTGAAGTCTTGGTTTCTTTTCCAAATCAGTGAGCTGTTGAAATGTCTCTTTAAAAAAAAAAAATTATTGATGTATGATTGATATGTAAAAATATTTCATGTATACTACATGATGAATTTGAGGATAAGTATACATCCATGAAATCATCACTGTCATCAAGGCCATAAACATATCCAGCACCTCACAAAGTTTCCCACCACCCATTTTCTTCTCCTTCTCCTTCCCCTTCCCCCTCTTCCTCTTCCACTTATTCTTATTTTGTGGTAAGAATATGTAACATAAGATTTTATTTTCTTAGCAGATTTTATGTGTACATCACAGTATTTTTAGGTATAGGCACTATTTTGTATAGTAGATCTCCAGAATTTTTCTATGTTGCACAGTTGAAACTTTGTACTTTTAGACCATTTACCTCCCCATTTCATCTTCCCCGCCAGCCCCTGGCAAACCACTATTCTACTCTCCGTTTCTGACTTCGACTACTTTAGATTCCACATATAGGTGATATCATGCAGTATTTGTCTTTCCTGTGTTTGAAATTAAAAAAAAGTAATTTAGGGAGTTGAAGGATTCCAGGATCAAATTTAAAATGTAACTAAAATATTCTAACTGTATTACAAATGTGTGAAATAACTTCACTATAGGTGGTGTTGGTGGGAAAAGTGCTGAACTAAGTATGTTTGGAAATTAAGTTTAAATGCCAAGGAATGTACACAGGCAGTGTATTTTAGTTGACAAATTGTTTTTCATAAGGATATATGTTAATTCTGATACCACTCTACATGTATACTGGAATTGAATAATTAAGTAAATGGTAAATGACAGGAACCAGGTTTCCTACTCTTGGAGAGGGGAGTGTACAGATAAACAAGGGGAGAAAACAAGAACGGTCCATGTAATAATGGATTAGAGTTAGAGACATCAGTGTGAACTCTTGTTTAAGTTAATATGGATGCAGTAGGTTATATATAAAAAATACTTATATTGTGTGTATATATATATTTAGTATATATTAGTATATATATTCATCTGTTAGCTGAGGGGATCCAGAAGCAGCAATACCTCATTAGCAATGAATATCCTTAGTAACCATATTTTGGTTTCTAATACTATTCAGTAAGAGAAACCAGGGCTCTTTGGAAACGTGGCTGATTCTAAAAATGGGGCAAGAAATACACAATTTGAGGCCGGAGTATCTTTCAGCAGCAGAAAGTAAGAAAGTGCTCAAAAAAACCCTCAATGAACAGAGTGTATCAAAGGGTCCCAGGATCCAAATGAAAGAGATCCCAATGGCCAAGGCTGAAATAATTTAAGCAACAAAATAAATAATGTTGTACTGGATTATAAAACAAAATATAAAATAAATATCCCTGAGTCCATAATTAAAATGATTGAATAAATAAACAAATGGAGGAGAAGTAAAGAGACAAAAATCCTGTGGAAAATCATCCCCCCAAAAAATATTTAAAAGAAGCTTCACTCTCAAGGAGATAGAACATACTCATGATTCCTTACGTATGGCTGCACATAGTGAATTCCTTCCAAAGAGTACAGATATAAAGGGGGTAAAAAGAAAAACTTTAGACTAGAGAAACCTGACAATTACCACCTCCCCCAGGAGTTCAAGTTTAACTTCCACAGTGCTGTCACCTTAACAGTATATACACTTGCTGTGATGTGTTGGGAATGGCACTTTACTTCTCTGGGCCTCCTCCCAAAAACCTGTACCCCCGCCAAGTCTGATAATGAGAAAAACAACAGACAAATCTCAACTGAAGGAAAGTATACAATATACCTGACCAATATTCCAAAACTGTCAAGGCCATCAAAAACAAGGAAAGACTAAGAAATAGCACAGCCAAGAGAAGCCTAAGGAGACTAGGCTACTAAATGTAAAGTAGTATCCTGCCTAGGATCCTGGAATAGAAATAAGACACCAGATTGAAAATGAGAAAATCTGTATAAAGTATTGCCTATAGTTAATAATAATTGCCTCATTAATTGTAATGAATATGCATACGAATGAGACAGGCTGGGATCTGGGACCCTTTGCTGCAGTGCTGCAATGCTTCTTGCACCTGGACAAACCTCTCCTCCAGCAACAAAATACGAAGAAACTATAAGGGACTAAAAATAGCTGCACGCATGGGAGGTTGGGGCAAATTCTGGACGAAAGATACAAAAAGACCAAAACACCCCTACTGCCACTTCTGAAGAGCCAGGAGCAAAAACAGGGTGTCAAGAGCAAAAGCAGGGTACTGTGCATGTCCTCTGCACACACCACCACCTAAGGGGTGGGCAGACCACCTACGCCACCCCTCCAGCCCGACCCCTGGACACACCCCTACCCTTACACCATGTAAGGAACAAGCTCGGCCCCCCTACCCCCCAAGGGAGTGAGCAGTAAGGGAACATGTTGCTTGTTCTCACTCCCCTCTGCTGCAGCAGGGGCCCCAATAAAGCCCTGCCTGAATTTCTTGTCTGGCCTCTAGTCAATTTCTATTGATTGGGGAAAGCCAGGAACCCTGGTCAGTATCACTAACATATGATTTAGTAACATGAAAAAGTGTATGGGGTATATAAAGTTTTTCTCTTTCTACTATTTTATCAATTTTTCTGTAAATCTAAACCTAAAACAACAACAAAAAAACTGAAGTAAAAATTTATTTAAAAGGAAGGAAGAAATGAAGAAAAGAGGGAAGGAAGGGAAGGAGGGAGGGAGGGATGGAAGGAGGCAGGAAGGAAGAAAAGCAAGAGAGGGAGAGAGGGAAAAGATTCAGGGAGGCAAAGTATCCCTTTTTTAGACCAAGTCTCTTCCTGTGTCCCTTTTTGGCACAATATCTAGAAGAGTTGCCTATAAATCACTATGTCGATGTCTTCATCTCCTCTTTGTTTTTTAACTTACTCCAGTAGAGTTCCTTCTCATCACTACAATAAGTTTGATCTATGGCACGAGTAGCTTGCATCTGTCCAAATCTAAAGGTACGGTTTCTGTCCTTGCTGCATTCTTTTGCTGAGTAGCATTTTGCACAGTTGACTTCTCCCTCCTTCTGGAAGTAGGTTTTTTTGGTTTCCTTGTCCTCATACTCTTTAGTTGTTGCTGTTGCTGTTTTTTCCTTTTCAGTGGCCACTCCTTTTCTGCCTTTTTGCAAAATGTGGGTTTCTTTTCCTGCTGGACTAGTAATTGGAATCTTCCAAGCCTTATCCCCAACTCTTTTATTCTTATATGTCCATATTTTCTTTAGATGGGTATTTCCAAATGGTATTTATCTCCAGCCCAGATATGTCTCTTGTGCTCCATAGTCTTATATAAATGTCACCTCTTCAGAAAGATTTTCCCTGACCACCCAATCTGAATGTTTTCCTCAGTATTTCTACTCTGTCATTCTATTTTTCATTTTATTATTCTCAGTAGCATTTAACACTGTCTAAAGATGCCTTGTTCCTATGTTTCTTGTAATGTTTGTCTCCCTCCTTTCTGACACTCCTGCTATCAGTTCCCCACTAACCATAAACTTCGGAATTGCTACAACTTTGGCCATTTCCTTCACAATTTAATTCTTAGGGCTAGTGCAATACAAAGAAGATAATGGATAATTAATAAACTAAATATACAGGTCTGGTATTATTAATATAAACACTTATGTGTTAGATAAATAAACATTTAATATCTGTGGAGACAAGAAATCACAGAGATTGAGACTGAGATATTTATCTATCATATTCTAATTTTTCAGAATTGACTTTTCAATTAATACAGTAGTATATTTATTACATTATAGCTCTTGGTATGTTTTCTGGTATCTGAACTATATCTCGCAGACTGTGAATTTTGCTGACTATTCTTTGTAGGAATGGAGAAGTGTTTGCTGTAACGAATGAAAAAGGAATTTAGCTTTGGAGTCAGATACCTCTAGGTTTATTTTCTGTTTTATAAGTAGATTTAGTAATCTTTGACTTTATAAGGTTAACCTAAACTCTGATCACTGATTCTTTTCATTTTCGAAGCACATGCACATATAATTATTAATTAAAATATGCATATGATGCTATAGGAACCCAGTAGTGAGTGAACTACCCTGGCCTGATGGAATAAGGAGGCTTCTTAGAGTAGGTTATTTTTTAGAAGGGTCTTAAAATTTTAAGTAGAAATTTAGGAGAGCTTTGAAAGAATTGACAATGCAGAAAAAAATAACATAAAATACCAGAACATATAGTGGCCCCTCAAAAACGAAATCTTGTTCCAGGGGCACAGGATTGTCCCCTGTAGCTAGAACACAGGTTTTACACAGAGACTGAAGTAACATAATTTGTCATTCCAAGATTTTGGATTTATTAGTATAAAAAATAAAGGCGAGCACTTAACATTAAACAACTGTGATCATCTCTCAATCATCATAATTTGCTCTGCATCGATTGCATGCAGGACCACTTATTTGAATGTTTTCAGCCGATGGAAGGAGTGATAGACTACTGTGTGTCCCACAGAATCCATTATCTCATTACTTCTTTACTGTTACAGTGCATTCATTTCAGCTGAGGATATCACTAGCCAGCTAAAATACTACACTGCCCCTCAGATTCTTGAGACTAGATGCGACCATGTAGCTAAGTGTTGGCCAATAAAATATTGCCAGGTTTAAAAAGAAAAGCCTCACTTCTGGACATGCTCTTAAAAGGAATGGGCATGTCATCCATTTGCCCATTTTCTCCTTATGCTGGACTAGAGTGTGGACTTGAGAGTGGGTGGTGATGCAAGCATCTTAGCATTCAAAATGGAAGCCACATGTTTCAAGATTGTAGAGTAAGAAGATAGAATTAGCGTGGATCCTTGTGCCACCTCATGGAGTAGAGCTTTCCTGACAGCCCTGGACCAAGTAGCTCTGACTGTGACATGATAGAAAAATAAAACTCTATTTTGTTTAAATCACTGACTTGTTTTGGTATTGTCTGGCTGCTTGATTATAGCAGCTTAGACTGTACCATGGCTAATATAGAAGGGACAATTCAAAGAATGCAACAAAAGTAGCAGACATAAATTGTACTTTTCCTGCTGCCCCAAAATTGAACACCTTGGCCCAGATTTGGAGATGAGAAGATAATAAATACCCTTATATTCTGAAGGGGAATTTTGAAGAAAGCTATCTAACGATTGAAGTTAGATGTTTCTCCTAGAGTTTACTAAGAGGCACTATTGCAACCATCTACCACTGCTCCATAGAATCTTCCCAGAGTGTAAACAAAACAGAGAAATGGAGAGGGAGTCAAACTTTGCCAGCATTGTTTGTGATAAGTCTTTCTCTGCCTTATTTCATAGATTATCTTCATTGAAGCCATGCGAAGAAAGAGGCTCCAAAAGAATAACTTCTATGGTTTAGGTGAGTCCACAACCAAAGGTAACTGTTGTATTGTTCTCTGTTGGAATCTGTATAAGGCAGGAGATCTGCTTACTTACCTTTAATCTGTCTGAACATAGGTCAGCAAACCAATTATTCACATATACATAATCACAGGAAGCAGAATTTTACCCTAAAAACATGTTTGTGATTGATTGTAGACAGCCTTAACTATTTTGATACCTACCAGATTGCAAATTCATAAAGTAAATGCAATGCGTGTATTTTAAAGTTATTTTAAAATCTGAAAATATTTTTTATCTTATCACTTTTCCATATTTTAAAATAAACCACAAAATAAAGTGTTAAATGATTCCACATTATACTGATGAAATTCAAAGAGCTATTTAATGTTTTGTTTGGTACTTTATTTAGAAATGGAGACTAATTTATATTATGATTATTAACAAGAAGCTTGGTAAGCAAGGTCAATTTAAAATACTACTCTCTTATTTTAAGAAAATACAAAGGTTAGCATCTTTTTAATTTTAGAGAAAATTAGCAAATATGTTTGCTTTCTGGGTATCTTGAATTCTCTTTATGACAGTGTCATTTCAAATAGAGAGATTAAAAAGGTGCTAAACTTTTGGCCCATATCAAAATAAATTGCCCTTGATTAATTTATTTGGAAATTTAATTGTTGGATTGAATTTATAACCTCAACTTTATTATTTTCTTCAAAATATTATACAAATTTGCTAAGGTTTTAAAGTAGTTTTGCAAAATTGATAGCTCATCAAAAAGTAAGCATCTACAATGAAGAGAAAACTTATTATTAATTGGCATACACATAGGAAAATAATAATTTAAAGTGCTGCAGAGAGTAAGTACGAGCAATTGAAAGGCATATATTAAAATGTTTTATTTATTCCTATAACACACATAAACCATATTTTACTTTTTATTGTATTAATTTTTTAAATTTGGGATTTGCTTAATAGTCATTTTGAACAATGTGAAAGATTAGAATTTTCTTATTAAACAATTTTAGTGGATAAGTGAGCATACCTTAAAACAACAAAAATATCATTAAACATAATCATTGGCATATACTGGTGCATTTCCCTAGCTACCTAGATGCAGAGTGATGTGACTCAGAGAATGATATGTTTGAAAGGAAAGTAGGAAGCTGATGAAATATCTTTTCCCCAGTGATCTATTTTGAGATTTCTATATTTAAAATCACCAATGATTTAAGAACAGAGATTTAAAAAATTATATTTTTACATTTCCCCATAAGTTCATCAAAGCCTCTGGTATGTTCTTAAATGGAAACAGTGATGATATATAAAGACTGGCATTAGAACCTGGTATGAATGAATTTTGCCAGTAAAGATGCAAATTGGAGTACTAAATAAAGAATTTAAGGTTTAAAGTCATAGCAAAATGCCTAGTATATCTTTGTATATCAGTAAATAAATAATTCAATAACATTAATCATGTCTGTATATAAACTTACTCTTATCTGAAGAATTATCAGCTTAATTTGGAATAAGACCATTTAGTTTAGCATCCATGATACCTGTTGGTTCAATCAGGAAACTCATAATCACATTTAAAAATATTTGTAGCTATTTCTCTTCATTAGAAATTACATCCTTTGATAACAGCATTTAAGAGATTCTCTCAGAATTAATCTTGACTAGGACCCAAGAAAAGGCTGAGAAAATGATTTTTTTTCTTTTTCTTTATTTCCATTCTCACTCAGAAATGTATATCTTTTCTATGTGCCAAAAGGGAGAAAAATATACACTAATTTATGACTCTGATTTGATACCTATAAATCAATTCCCATTTTATAACATGTACCTTGTATTCCAGGTTCATAATTAACACTGAAAATGAGTCAATGACATTTACTTGAAATCTTCAGTAGGTAAAATAGGACACTGAATGATAGAAACGACATAAATCAGTGGCTATTTAAATAATTACTATAGTAAACTAATATAATATGGACATTAATTAGCTGAAAATCACAACTATATTTATTTATCTTGTTGCTCCTGTTACCACAGGCATTAAGAGGTGATGTTCTATAACTTGAAGAATTTATTTGCTTAAGATCTAAATTGATGGCTATGACCAGTTTCCATTTATCAATTCCCATTTTCATTATGTTTGAATTTCAGACAAATTTGATTCAAGATCAGTAGCCTTTGGCAGTTTCACTGAGATGAAGGAAGATAAAAATAGAAAGATGAAAATTGAACTGACAATGCTGTGTGAAAAGTTTGTCATGTACAGTCACTAAACCCTCTATCTGCTGGATTCCATAAACAGCTCACAGAAGAGGTGTACAATAGAAGATGAGCAACATCGTTTCATTGGTTGATTATTTAACTTGTACATTATAATGTAGCATTTAAATTCATGTATTAAATGATCTCACTTCAGAATATTTTTATAATATATAAATCATATTTGCACTGGAGAAGACAATCAATGCAAATATACATCATCACTAAACCATTAAGTCATAAATGCAAAGTTGCATCTGGAAATGACAATAATTAGAATTCATAATATGTTAGTACCAGGGTAAAATAAATTTAGTCAGGAAAGGGGTGTGTGTGTGTGTGTTTAATTATTTAAGAAAATTTAAAGATAATACCATATTAACAATTTAGAAAACAAGTGAGTATAATTTAATCACTTAATTATTCATTTACTCAAGGAGTGCCTAGGACATGAGAAATACTTAGATACCTGGATTCAGTGATGAGCAAAACTGACACTGCCCTTGCCACACTGAGCTTGAAGTCCAGTGAGTGTTACAGAAAGTAAACTATAAATTACGTCCAATTAGTATAAGTAAAAAAGGAGATTATGAGGTGCTGGAAGAGCAAAGGGCTGGGTCATCTACCCATGATTCAAGTGCTAGGAGGAGGGTTAAGGACATTCCCTGATGAAAATGATTTCCAAATTGAGACTTGAATAGGAGTAAATGTTAACTAGACAAAGTGAGAGGATCAAGTGGAGGAAAGAAATTGCAGGGCCAAAGCCCAGGGTAAAAGAAAGCCTGGCCAAGTGGGAAAAACCCAGCCATGACCTTTTTCCTTGAGTATAGAGGGAGACAATGGGGAAATAAGAAGTTGGGGAATAAGACTGAACCAGCTCATAAGGGACTTATAAGCTCATTTATTACTTTTGTACTTCAGCTAGAGAGCACATTCACTTTAGCACTGAAGTGTTGAAAGCTGAGACATAGCATATTTTATTAAAATTATTTTGGCTGCAGTCCAAAAAAGGGACAGGAGGTGATCTACTCGGATGGCAGGGATATCAGTTGAAAAGCTGTGAAAATTTGAAAGGTGATAGTTATCTGACTTTGAAAAGAATAAGAGAGATGGAGAAACATAAACAAATTTAAATGATAAACGTGCATTAGAATAGATGACTTGGTGATATGGTAGACATGTATGGGATTGAGTGGCTTTAAGTGAGTGGGTGGGCAGAATGTAGCCCAGGTTTCCTAACTAAAACAACTATAGAGATTGTCCTACTGATAATGAACTCTGGAGAAAAAGTGGATTAGGGAGGGGAGACGATAAATTGATTTTTGTGCATATTTTAAGAGGGCCTGTTATGTAGATATTCTTTCTGGGGCCAAATTTGCCTAGGTTTATAACCCAAGCCTATCATTTATTAGCGTGGATTTTGGGTGTGGTACTTAACCTGTGCCTTATTTGTTTGACAAATAGGTGTCCTGGTAGTTTCAAAATCATGGGGTTTCTGTGATTGTTAAAGGAGATAATAGTGTAAAGCATTTAAATTAGTGCTAGGTACATAATAAGCACTCAATGAATTTTAAATATTTTATCAGTTTTAGATATCTATAAGATATGCAAGAAGACATTCTCAGAAAGAGAAAGGACACATACATCTTAGGTGGACAGTGTTTTGGCTTGGGGATAAAGATGCAGGGATTATCAGAACACAGCTGTTATCTGATATCATGGAAGAGCAGAGGAAATCTCTATAGAATAATAAAAGAGTGCCAAAAATTGCACTCTGAGAAACTCAAAATATTGAAGAGGCAGAAGAGAAATGAAGATACTGGAAGATTGAAAATTAACAATTGTAGATTTAGGGGGAAAAAAAGAACATAAGATAAAATAAAATGAAAAAATAAATATAAAAAAAAGATATGCTTCAAAGGTAAAATTCTAGATTTTCTGAACGAATATGAGTTGGGAAAAAAAAGGGGAGTCAAAGTAGACTTCAAGGGCTTCCCTGGTGGTGCAGTGGTTGAGAATCTGCCTGCCAATGCAGGGGACACGGGTTCGAGCCCTGGTCTGGGAGGATCCCACATGCCGCGGAGCAACTGGGCCCATGAGCCACAATTACTGAGCCTGCGCGTCTGGAGCCTGTGTTCCGCAACAAGAGAGGCCGCGATAGTGAGAGGCCCGCGCACCGTGATGAAGAGTGGCCCTGCTCTCCGCAACTAGAGAAAGCCCTCGCACAGAAACGAAGACCCAACACAGCCATAAATAAATAAAATTTAAAACAAAACAAAACAAAACTTCAAGTTTTACACTTTAAAATATATAATTTATATTTGTCAAATATACCTAAAGAAATTTTTTTTTTAAAGTAAGATACAACAAAGGAAAATGCAGGGCTTCCCTGGTGGCTTGGTGGTTAAGAATCCACCTGCCAATGCAGGGGACATGGATTCGAGCCCTGGTCCAGGAAGATCCCACATGCCGCGGAGCAACCAAGCCCATGCACCACAACTACTGAGCCCATGTGCCACAACTACTGAAGCCCACATGCCTAGAACCCATGCTCCACAACAAAAGAATCCACTGCAGTGAGAAGCCCATGCGCCACAACTGGAGAAAGCCTGTGTGCAGCAACGAAGGCCCAATGCAGCCAAAAATAAAAATAAATAATTTATTTTAAAAAAGAACAAAAAACGAAGGAAAATGCAAAGGAGTGATAGTGAGATAGTGGGAAAACTCAGAGAACATGGTATCACAGAAGCTAAATGAAGAAGGAAGAAGAGTTAAATGGTGTCAATGTTGAAGGTGAAGACATCTGTAGAGGCCAACAGCATCAGAAGGAATCAGGCAGGACCAGAGCCAAGCCAAGGTGGCTTTATCTCATAGTCACAGTGCTCAACTGCTTCCTTTGTGTCTCCTTCCTGCTTCCCACCCAGGAAAACTTAGTTTGGAGAAAAGCAATGTAGAATATGGACTCAAAACAAGTCACATCCCATTTTCCAAGCCCACACTCTCACCACACCCACCCACACGCACCCTCCCCCCAACACATGCACTCTCCTTTAAGCAGCTTGAGTCTTTGCTGAAGGGAGGGAAAAGATAAAGCCCTAAAACAATTTGAAAACTTACATTTTGAAAATAAACCAGAATATGTCTTAATATAAACTAAGATTTTTCTAACTGCCAGAAGTTACAGGAAAATCATGGAATTAGGCCAACATATAATTTAAAATCTTGCTACTCAATAGGGAAGGAAAAGCTCAAGAGTGAACAGATAAATAAAATAGGTAAACAACAAGGACCTACTGTATAGCACAGGAAACTATATTCAATATCTGGAAAAGAACCTGAAAAAGAATAGATATTATACATACATACATACATATATATATATATATATATATATATATATATATATATATATAAAACTGAATCACTTTGCTGTACACCTGAAACACTGTAAATCAACTATACATCAATAAAAATAAATAAATACATAAATACAGAATAAAAGTTAAAATTAAAAAAAAAAGTGACCAGATGACAGCAGGGTTTGGGGTCAAATAAAACCAGTTCTTGACTTCATGGAGCTTATTGTTTCCCCTTTAAAATATATTTTAATTATTAAAAAAAAAAGGGGAATTCCCTGGTGGTCCAGTGGTTAGGTCTTGGTGCTTTCACTGCTGAGGGCCCGGGTTCAATCCCTGGTCGGGGAACTAAGATCCCATAAACCGGGAGGTGTGGCTAATAAATAAATAAATTTAATTTTTATTACCCTCTGTGTGATTAAAATATACTGTTATCTCATTGAAAATCTTTTGTGTTTAGAGATTATAACATTTTTGGATTTGGTAGATTAATCCAATGAAAATGAGAGAAAGAAAAACTTGAATGCATACAATTATAACCCATATATCTTATTTAATTGGAGAACATGCTAAGTTATATAACTTAGTCTTGACACACTTGAAACTTAAAGCCGATCTTTCGTTATGCCATTTTCACTAAAATAAAAGTATGTAGTAATTTAAGTTATATATTTTAATACATATGAAACTACTTTGTGTACACATATGTGGGTGTATATATGTGTCATTCAAAAGGATAAAATTATGTTGGTCAAAACCAAAATCCAGACCAAAACAAAAACTAAAATACAAGAGCTCATGAAGTCTAACAATGTTTTCTGAAATAACTATGCTAGTTCTTGATCAGAAAGCATCATAATATAATATAATCATATAATATACAATTAATTATATATTATATAATTAATTATTACTAATTAATAATAAATAGTATAATTAATAGCAAACTATGCCATTTATACCTGTTTTTATAAGCAAGTTAATCTCCTCAAATCTCACCTTCCTTGTCTATAAAATAAGATTATACTACATTATGTCATAATTTGGGTGTTATATATATCAAAGGAAAGCCAATTATAAACCATAAATTTATCAGATGTCTGAGTAATGAGTATTGCACATCATGTGTACAGATTTATCTACTTACTGATCATCATTTTAAATGTATATGTTTTAATTCACCTAGAACCTAAACAACAATGAAGAGTACAAAATACGTTTTCAGTTGGATTTTAGTCACTTTTTAAAGCTCTTTCATTTTGTTTCCATACTCTTTAACATTTAGATTCTTCCACACCATTCAACACGTATTTTTCTTCACCATTCTTTAACTAAACAAGACAGGATAAGGGTCATTACCTGACCTAGTCTCATCAAAAATTAAAAAAAACAAATACTTCCCATCCAAGACCTATGAATTTGTATTTTTCAGATGAATTTTCTCACTTGAATAAGAAAATTGATGATATCATTCCCATGCTTTATTTTACAACTTATCATTTATTGCTCCTATTTTCATCTCTTCGAACTTTTCAGAAATGAAAAGATGAACGTTCTGTGTTTCCCATCTTCTGAGAAACTTTATTGACTAAGATGTTAGTCTTATGCATTGTTCATTGTGAGTAGTCAGACCAAGGGCAATTTTCTGCTAATTGATTTTAGTCTATCTTTGGTTATAAAACAATATTGTTGATCATGCAGTTTTGTCAATTAGACACGCTGTGCCTCTCTGTCCCACCGTTTTTTACTTCACTGTTGTACATACTTAAAAGATAATTACTAATCAAAGCACAATCTTTTTGCTTTTCATAATAAACAAGAAACAAGTCTAGAGAGCTCTGATTTCTCTCCAACTAGAGTGGGAGAACGTGGGTATGTACCAAAACTGTAATATATAATATTATATACTTAGTGACCACAGCTTTTTCCCTTATGAAATAAAATATATTACTTATTCAGATACCATAGATTTCTTAAATGTTTCCTATTTCTGTATGCTTATGATGAAGGGAATTTTTAATATATGAGAATAAATCCATAAAAATAGATTATTAAACACATTTCACTCTATATACATTATTAGTATAATTCTATAGTTAATAAATTAGAAGATTATGACATTAATGTAAAGATGATTATGTATACTTAATTTAATTTTCCTTTCTACCATTGACTGAATTATTCTTCTTAAATATTCTATAAAACTTAGTGTATTATATTTTCTTATCCATCATTAATTCCTGTTATTCCCATGAACAGAAAGCATGGCATAAGTGACCTGACTTAGTAACGATTTATCACACATGGTAAATATACATGAACTCTTTGATTAAAGTCTTCTACCATCATCCCTACTGAACTTTAAGCTTCAGTAGGACATGAACCATGTCCATATTGCAATCAATGGGAAGTTTTGTGACATATTGAAATATTGTCAGAAACGCTGGTCATATGGAAATGGAATCAAAACACCAATAAAGGAACTTCCCTGATGGTGCAGTGGTTGGGAGTCCACCTGCCAATGCAGGTGACATGGGTTCGAGCCCTGGTCCGGAAGGATCCCATATGCTGCGGAGCAACTGAGCCCGTGCGTCACAACTGCTGAGCCTGCACTCTAGAGCCCGCAAGCCACAACTACAGAAGCCCAGGTGCCTAGAGTCCGTGGTCCGCAAGGGGAGAAGCCACCGCAATGCGAAGCCCGCGCACCGCAACGAAGAGTGGCCTCCACTCGCCGCCACTAGAGGGAGCCCGCACACAGCAACGAAGACCCAACACAGCCAAAAATAAATAAATAAATTTATTTTAAAAAACACCAATAAAAAGGAATTTATCTTTTTTTTTTGTTCAAGTTGTAATCCTGTTATTCTATGATTTTAAATACACCTGATTATACAGCTGATGTTAAATGCATCTGAAGGTAAAAATTTCCCCTGGGTTTCTTGTACATAATCTCTATAAATTCCAAAAGAAAATGTTTATTTTCTTGGGAGTGTGAAACATTTATAATTCAATTACCTGAAATTATTTATACACAGTTATTTAGCTACATTTCCAAAAACAGTGACGTTATTTTGATTAAAGAATGAATATACTATTATTACTTCAATAAAATTGGCTTAGAAATAATATTAGAATTACTGAAGTTTCAGATTAAGTTTATTCTGCTTTCTCCTTTGTGTTAGAAGAAACTATTCAAACAAAACACATATAGCTGTTGGGTTTGGATATAAATTTCTTTATGTCTCTCAACACCAATATAAATTAATTTTGAAATTATTAGCTTAACTTCATTAACAGACCAATGGCATGTATTACAAAAACAATCATTTCAATGTTAATAATTATTGTGATCAACGTAAAACACTTGGCAAACACACATGTCAAAAGAAAATAAAATTACTGATTACCCCTGAGTCCATAATCTAAAAATATTTACTCCTAAAATTTGGGTTAATTTCTTTCCAGATTAAAAAAAAAAATTTTCCCCATACTTTTATTATTCTGTGGTATAATCACAATAATGAACATGTAGGACTACTTTTACCATTTAAAAATATAAAGCGAATTATAAAATAAGTATTTTTCACATAAATTTATAGATTCAAATTCTGTGCTTTACAATATTGCACAGCCTTAATATGTTATGTAGGAACAGATGTTATGAATATGCTATACTTGTTATAGATTTCATCTGCAAATGAATATTCAAGAATTTCTAAAGTTTTACTATTCTAGATTTATTTTCATATGATAACTCTATCTGTATGGGCATTTTGACCAAGTATCTGGTTATTTTTAGACATTTCAATATTTATTCATCCATTTAAATTATAATAGTTAATTTAATGAATATGTTGATTCATATGGAAAATATAACTCAAGTCATAGTATTATCAAGGTGAGCTTCTAAGGTGGAGTTGACTGTTTGTTTAAAACCTATATTTAAATATAGCCTATTTATTTATCATTTTAAAAATCCAGTATCTTTTTTTTCTCTCATGACATTTATGGAATTTTTTCCTATGACATCTTATTTAAGGTCAATTGATCTCAATAAATGAAAAAAAAGTTCTTGAAGATAAATTAAGCATTTGTAACATCAAAAAGAAGTCATTATATCATTTTTGATCATACATAATTTGGTAAAGATGAATCAGTGGCCAAAGATAAAAATTAACTCAAGCAAAATTTAGACTACTGAGGTCTAAGTTCTACTTTTAGTTTTCTGTATATTAACCACAGTCTGTGGTCCAGGTACTTACAGAGGTATGTGATTTTTATATTATTTGTCTTTTGAATTCCCTTAGATTGTGTACTAACCTACTATTACTCTCATATTGATGTGATACACTGAGCACTGTTTCAGATAGGTTTGGGATTGCATAATTAGTGATGGTTAATTTTATGTGTCATATTGAAGAGATGCCCAGATATGTAGTCAAATATTATTCTTAATGTGTCTGTGAGAATGTTTTGGGATTTAGATTGGTAGAGTGAGTAAAGCAGATTGCCATCCTTAATGTGGGTGGGTCTCATTCAATCAGTTGAAGACCTGAACAGAACAAAAAGGTTGACCTGCTCCTGAGTAAGACAGAGTTCTTCCTGCTTGGCTGCCTCTGAACTAGAATATCAGCTATTGTTCCCATTCTCGGGCTTGAAAAATTAGCTCTTCCTGGGTTTGGATCCTGAGGACCTGTGTATTAGAACTAAATCATCAGCATTCCTGAGTCTGCAGCTTGCTGATTCACCCTGCAGATCTTGGGATCTGCCCACTTCCATAATCATTTGAGCCAATTCCTTTTCTCTGGAGAATCCTGACACATAAATATAAGAAACCACTCTAAAGAATCAACACAAGCCATTTAGAGATGTTTTTTAGATATACAGACTTAGATTTTGGTAAATTTACTAAGTGATATACAAGTCATTGCAATTTAATGCCTCAAACTGGACCCCTACTCTAAGAATAATAGGGGACATCAAAGAGACTGTAATAGTGTGGGGCTTACTCATGTTAGAAAAAGTAAGACTTAGAAATACTCACTTTTCATAGAAATTAAATTCACATAATCAGAAATCCATGTGTGTGTTCCATAAATTATCCTTATTACTTCTCACAATCATGTATTATTCCTATTAAAATACTTTTTACTGATTATTGATTAGTTAGCGTCTGTTGAGTAGTAAATAATCACCAAAAAAAAAAAAAATCAGAGATATATACATCATTAGGTATTCATTCCTGTTCATGGGTCTCTCTGTCTGGGCAGTTCTGCCACATGTTTGCTCCATGAGTGGCTCCTAGAAGGATGTTCTTAGGAGAACATCCTAAGCGGAGGTGAAGAAGTCCCAGAGGGGTCCTTCTTCTCCCTAAATGTCATCTATATTTATATCCATCTGTATTATATTACAGATATATTATAGATATAAATAGATAGGACATATATAAATATGATAATATGCAACCCTAACCCTAAAGTTAATATCATGTGACATCTGGTAAAATGGAGAGGGCCTCAAATGTCCTAACTACAAGTTTCTGCCTCCTCTGCACCACAGATAAGGTCACCTAGCCAAACGAACCTCCTTTTCTCAGAGACCAGGTATAGCGTCTGCTTATCCCGGAGTAGTGGGTTTCAGTTCCCTGTCAGCTAACAGAATTAGGCAAACAAGCCAATAACTTGTTCCTAAGGAAACCAGGAGCACTCTATCCTCTTGATACTAGAAAGCCTGCCTCCCAAAGCCCTAGTTGTTCACTTTATCCCAAGTGCAACTTCCATGTGGCCCTGCATAAACAGCTCTCAGTTTCATAGGTCCAGGGTAGGGTGTCATGGGTTTGGTCATCTCTATGACCCTAGTGCAGGAATTCCTCCCTTATCAATGGAGTGAATAGGAGGAGATCAAAATATAACATATTATATATAGGTTTATAAAATCATGAAATTAAAATTTGCAGAGTATCCATTCAGGTTCAGATTTTATTCTGACAGTGCATTCAGTGCAAGCATACATAAACAAGATTGGCACACAAGCCAAGTAACAGAATGAAACACATCTGTAGATTTACAATATCAATTATTGCATTTTTAAAATGATGTTATCCTTTATCATTGTTTCTTATTATATCTCCCCTTACATTCTCTCATCTGCCCTAGTTCTTTTCTCAAGGTAATGAGTCCATAGTTTTTCTTGTGATAAAATCCTTAGAAGTTAATGGCATTCTTAATGTGTATTTCAAAAATGGCTTCAAGCCAGTTTATCTAAGTATTACATTTTTACTGACTTAACCATAGTTTTGGAAAGAGTGCAGATTGGTTAACATCTGGCAAAATACAATCTTCGTTATTTTTGTCATTAATAAAGATTTTTTAAAAATTTACTTGAGACATAAACTAGACATTTCAGTCTTTGCTATATATGTTATTTTGTTAACCAGTTACTTAAATAGTGTTTAATGTGTTGTAATATATTGCAGAGGTCATCTAGAGCTGTTAAATTTAGTAATGTACAAATAAGAGTTGTCACTTTTCTATAATATTTTAAGTGTTCTTTTGTCTATTATCAACAGGTGAGGAGGCAACTGGTCTTTTTTTGTTTGTTATGCTAGTACAGGTTTCACTGCTGAAAAGCTAAGATTGTACAAACCTGTTCAAAAGATGTTCTCTATGTAAATCTTGTACATGTCATATTATTTTATAAAAATGTATATGTATTGAGCTCTTCTGACCTCCAGACTTCTGTATCAGTATCATCATCTAAATGTCTACTAGTGACACCATTTTGGTCCAATGCACCATTATTTTTTTCCTGCATTATTTCAGTAACCTTCTAACTCATTTCTCTACATCTCCGCTATGGTCCCTAGAAGTTATTCTCTATCTTGCTGCTATACTATTTTTCTTTTGAAATGCAAATCATATTATGGCACTCCTCTGCTCAAAATTCTCCAATAGCTTCCTATGTCATAGAGAAAGCCAAAGTGCTACATACGTGGTTTTCAAACTTGACTCTGCATTTAGGTCACCTTTTTGAAACCATCCAAGGCTGGACTTTAGCCCAGATCAACTGAATCAGAATTTCTGGAGTTGTGACCAGGCAATAGTATTTTTTAAAAGTTCCCCAGGTGATCTTGATGGGCAGCTGGGGTTGAGAACCACTGACAATTATGGTCTAGCTCTTACATCCCTCTGACTTATCTACCATATTGTTTCTGAATCCACTGAATCCACTTTAGCCATAACAGTCTCCTGTCTAGTTCTCAAACTAGTACTGCCATAAGACGTAGGAATAAGGATTTCCTGCCCTGAGATGATTATTTTAAATGGTTTCAGTCTGGTTTTCCATTGGGTGCACTCCTCCCCCCAGGTGGGAGTCTATGGAGAAACAGCATGTGCCAACACACATACCCATTCTAGATCACACTATGGACACCTGGAATCTCACAATTACAGGCCTAAAAGGTCCTAATCCCAGCTTCAAGGCCTGTGCAGGTCTCCTCCCTGGACCATCCTCTCAAGTATTCCATGCTACGCGCATGATCACCTATTTGTCTGAAGAGTGTCCATGGGGAAGTGGCAAGAGCTTGGATGTGCAAACTGGATATCCATAAGCTTACATGGCCCTTTATGGTGTGGTACAAAACCTCAGAGAGGGAAAAGAAGGGAGGTGACCATCAGAATGGTGTCCCACTTTGAGGGCTTGCTCTTTCTACAGTGCAATGTGTTCCTATGTAGAAATTCAGAGTCCCAAAGTTCCAGGTAATTATGAAGGTTTATTTGGATATATTTTAATGGTTTTTAAACATGATTTATAGTTTTTAAATAGTAAAATATATGGTTTATGAAATTCTATTTGGATTTTTGTCCACAACCCTGCAAATATTAAAGATAGGCAGTATCAAACATACCAACCATATTCTTACCTTGAGGTCTTTGCAATTTCTGTTCCCTTTTCCTGGAATCCTATTTCCCAGAATTCTTCATGGCTCCTTCTCTCACTTCAAATCTCTGTTTAAATATTATTTTATTTGTGAGGTCTTTTCTAACACCCTTGTATTAAATAGCAATCCTCTTCCTCTCCCAACCCAAGAATTCCCTATGCTTGAGGCTTGTAGTACTTTTAAAGTCTTATCAAAGTCTAATTTTTATTCCAAAAATTTTCTCTCAATCTATAGCTGGATTTTTTGTTTTCTCAATTGTGTTTACTGAAGGAAAAATATTTTAATTTTGATAAAGTCCACTTTATTACTATTTTGTTCCATAGTTTGTACTTTTTGTTTTTGAAAAGATACTCTATTATGAATTGAATTGTCTTGAGCCACTTGTAAAAAATCAATTGACTATATACATGTGGGTTTATTTATGGACTCTCTATTGTGTTCCACTGATCAAGTTGTCTATTTTTATGAAAACACCTCACTGTTATTGTGACTTCATAATTAGTCTTAGATCCAGACAGTATCTGAATGAGGACTTGTACCCAGAATATATGAACACTTCCAATTCAATGATAAGAAGGCAAATAACCCAATTTTAAAGATGGATACAAGATTTGAACACATACTTCAATCAAGAAAGTATACTGATGGTAATTAAACACATAAAATGATATCCAATGTCATTTGTCATTAAGAGAATAAAAATTAAAATCACAATAAGACGTCACTACACACTCACTAGGAAGGCTAAAATTAAAAAAGACTAACTAGGACACTACTGGTAGGAATGTAAAATGATTCAACTATTTTGGAAAATAGTTTAATAGTTTCTTAAAAAGTTAAACATACAGCTGCCAAATGATACAGCTATTCCACTCCAAGTTATTTACCCAAGAGAAATGAAATCATGTGTCTATGGAAACACTAGTGTATAAATATTCATAGCAGCTTTACTTGTAATAAACAAAACCTGAGTGAAAAAAAACTAAATGTCCATGAACTTGTAAATAGATAAATTATTGTATATCTGTACAATGGAATAAATCTGATCAATAAAAGACAAACTATTGATACAGTAAGCAATATGGATGAATCTTAAAATGATTGTGTTGATTGAAAGAAGCTAGATAAAAAAAGTGTAGATGCAGCAGGATTCTATTTCTGTAAAATTCTAGAAAATGTAAACTAGTCTATAGTAACAGAGCAGATCAGTGATTAGTTAGGGATGGGAGAAAATAATTACAAAGGGGTAGGAGAAAAGTTTGGGGGATGATGGTTATGGTCACTACCTTGATTGTGATGATGATTTTATTTTACAGCTATATGTATGTACAGATATACATATGTCACAACTTATCACATTGTACAGATTAATATTATGTGTCACTTTTGCATCAATAAACCTGTAAAACAAAACAAAAACTGTATACATTATATGTTTACTAGTTTATTATTTTATTGCTTGACTTTCTTACTACAATGTAAGCTCTATGAAAATAAGGGTCTTATTTGATCAATTTTGTGTGCTAGTTATACAGTGGTTGTTCATTACATACTTGTTCAGTGAATGTGTCTTACTATGACATATCAGTGACGATGGTTCACTGTAGGATTTCAATTTTTTATATTCAATAATACATGTTTAGGGATCAAGGCAGACCTAAATCTTGCTCAGAATTTGGAGACATAGCTAGAAACACTGTATCCAGGATCTTGATCTTATTTCTTCTGTTGGCAATCAGTCTGACATAGCCTTATACAGTCTTCAAAATCCAACTCACTTATCACTTCTCTTTAGCCGAGATGCTAACCTCCCCCACTACACCCACAATGGCACTAGTAGACTTGGTTGCTCATATGTCTTCCATACCACTGTATATGATGTAGAGTGTGTGCATGTATGTGCGTGAGCATATATACAGTTATACAATAATGCCTATAATCATACAGCAATAATCATGCAATGTGATGAAAAATATTTATATATGTATATTTATATTTTTATTACAAAAATTTATGTATACATAAATGTATATGTCCATACTATTATATAATTATTGTATTTATATCTGTCTTCCAGGCAAAATTCAGGTAGTATTCAAAAAAAAAAATCATGTCCTATTCATTTTGAATTCTTCAAAAACTAGAATACAATCCAGAATATAAGTAGTCAATTAAAGAGTGTTGCATTCAATTAATTTAATCCATCTGATCATAATTTTTTCAGTTGTGTTTCAATTGAAGAAACACCAATAAGAGTGATATAAGTAGATTATAGCAGGAATTAAACCTTATGGAATTACGAGTGCTGATGAAGCAGTCTGCCCAAGTCTGTGGCCCCTGCATCTGCTGCTAGTTTTAAGGTCTCACAGTGCCTGCACTTTGGAAAGAAAGTGGACATGATATGAAGTGGAAGGGAGCAACAGCAAACTGGAATGTGCAAGAATGAGCTGAAATCTATAAGGTAAAACTGGAGCCCAAGCTTACAATGTTGATAATTTAGGTGATCTGCAAAGATGCTGATGCACTTGACCATGAAACTTTATATACTGTGCCCTGGATTTGGAGAAGCTGAAAGAGGATATTGGACAGGAGGTAAAGGAACTGCAACTTAGCTGCTTCCTCAGGCCTAAAGGCCACGTCTCATAATCTCAACAAGGTATTGAATACATGAGCAGCAACATTACCTTAACCCTACCTGCTAAGTATTAGCATGGCTATTGCTTCACTCTGCCTTCCAAATCTGCAAATTTCTCTGGGTTAGGTCAACATTATCCCAGAACTATGCAAGAAATGGAATTGAGAATGGAGATAGAGTTCTAGCTGAGCTAGATCGACACAACTGAAAGCCCCCACAATCAATTCCTTGTCATCTTGGCAGATATATGCACGATTTTAAACTATACAGAACTTCCAAGTACAGGTAATAACAAAATAATACTTTACTATAATTATGCAACCATGCACCGTAACAACTGAAAACACACTAATCTATCCCCACAAGAGGATAAAAATCATTTTGACCATCTTACTGTGAAATACATTTCTCCTCTAGCTTAACCACACACTCCCTTGATTTATTTTAACTGAAATATTGAGATATGAGGTCAGCTTCTTTTAATACTTCTTATGTTTGATAGGAGGGGAATGAAGGATGGAAAGAATTAAATGTTTTTCATATACTTAACTACGTTCATATCAATATAAGGAAGAAATACAGATAGCAAATATGGTCCTTGTCTCTGCAACAGTTCATGTGGTCATAGCTATTATCTTTTTCTATCCATTCCTGACTCTCTGCCCTCAGTTACCACCTTAGCTGGTTGTGTTTTCCTGTCTGATGAGGAGACCCAAACTTTATTCCTGAAGGTTCTGGGTGATGAGCAGTCCTACTGAACTTGGGTTGCTACAGTTTTAAATTGAGTTTAAGCACAGGATTTGGGAATACTAAAAGGTACTCCAGGGAATCACCTACATTCCAAATATAATCTTTCTTACACCACTGTGAAGTAGCAACCTAGTTTCCCAGAATAGTACTGTAACCCTAATCCTAATCATCTCACCTATCAGAGTAACCTCCTTCTTTGATTTTTGATTCTCTGGCATTAGAAGCCCAAAGTGGCCAGGTAGCAAACTCGAATTCCAATATATTGGAAACATTGTTGAGTCCTCTGGTACAAGTATTCTCCCATGGGAACTAATACCTGTATGTTCCGGAGCCCAAAATTCTGGGCATTTGAGGATGGAAAGCAAAAATCTCACTAGCGCAACACCAGGGGTAATAGGAAAGATTCTTACTTACACCCTTGGTAAAAGAGTTGGATCAGCGAGCCCAAATGGTGTGTTTGTTGCCTACAAAATCCAAAAATCTCAATAAGCATAGTGCTCTCTCTTAGTAGTATGAGGGGCCAGATGCACAACTCATCTTTAGGAGTTACCCCAGACTACTAAACTTCTAGAACGGAATACCAAACAAGTACCAAACTTCTGCAATTTAAATTCAGTTCTTGACACCAAACTCTTAAGGCAGTTAAACAATAACTTAAGTAGACTTGTACATTTTAAGTGCATCCACAATAAATTTAAAGAATAATTCATACTCATAAAAATATATGATGAAATTATGAAATATTCTGAAATTCTGAAAAATGTCCACAAAATATTTCTATAATTGCTCACAATATATTGTTTTAAAGGGTTCTCAGTGAACCCTCAGTGTATCATCCACTTAAGAAATGAATATAATCTCCATTTGCCATTCTAACCGTTCACAGAATACATTTTCTTCATTCTTTCAACACATTTATAGATTGACTACCAGGTGCCTGGCACACTGCACAGAGTTTACAATAGTAATCAAAATAGGCAAAACCCCAGTTGTAAAGTAACTTTATTCTGGAAGGTAAGGGGGGATAGGGGAAAACAGACAATAAACAAGTAAAAGTTCTTCAGAAAAGTTCAAATAAAGTGCTATGAAGAAAAGGAAACAGCAAAGTGAGAGAGTGATTCTATCTAAAGGCAGCACTTTGGATAGAATTATCAGGGTCTACTTTGAGGACATGACATTTGAACAGGAAAATAAATGACAAGACAGATGCCACTATAGAAAAAATCTGAGATGAGAGCTCCAGTAAGATACTAGAGGAAGAACAAGCTTGGCATGTTGAGGGACAAAGAAACCAGTGTGAATGGAGCATTATGAGAAAGAGAAAAGTGATGTTGAGTGAGGTCAGAGAAATAAGCTGGACTCAGAATGTGTAGGTCTTCATAGACCATGATAAATAGTCAACATTTATTATCTAAATTTGATATAGAGATGTTTGTTGTTTTAAGCATGGGATTAGCATAAAATAATTTACATTAACTGACCCCTGCCTCCTCATATGGCTAGAATGGCTCTCTAAAAGTGATCAAGTGTAGAGACAGAGAGACAAGTCAGAATACAGTAGTTGCTAAGAGGAGAAGTGATGATGCCTTTAACAGAATTTTATTCTTTGAGAAGGAAAGAAGTGACTATAGGATATGTTGGAAGAAGAAAAAAATAGGGTCTATTACTAACGTATTATATTTAGAAGTGTGTGAGGGAAAAACAAATCAAGAACCTCTCCACAGTTTGACCATGAACAACGGTGTAAAATGTCTTGCCATTTACTGAAATGAAAAGCCTATGTTAGGAGTAGTTTGGCAAGGAGTTAAAGGCGTGGGAAGTCATGAGTTCAGTTTTGGAAATATTAAATATTACTATTAAGAATTACTATACAACATCCACGTGAAGTTATTGATTAGATTGAACAATATGAAGTTGTCGTTTTTTGTAAGCTAAAAACAGTCAAATTCATGTGATTTTTACCACCAATTTCATGTGGTTCTACCACCTAATAGTATGTAGCTATATATGTGAGTCTGGAGTTCAAAGAAAAGTACAGATTTAGAGAGAGATTTGGGAAGCATTGGCATATTGATGCTATTTAAAGCCATGAAGCTAGATGAGATCATATAAGAACAAAGCATAAATAAAAAATGAGCCTATATGTGAGCTAGGAGCACAATAATATTTATAGATCAAGAATAGATGGCAAGTACAAGATCCTCAGAGAAAACAGCTGAAATGAGTCAAATTTTTTGTATTTCCTTGAACAAAACAGCAAAACATTTTTGGGGTCTGATCTTTTGGCATTGCTGTTTTCCATTTCCTGTCACATTACTAAAATAAATACAATTTTCTGAGCCACTGTGAGTCTGAAAAGTTGGCTCTTGATCTAACAAAGAACCTTAGTAAGTCTTTTCAAATTTTCACAACCCTAGGATTTATCTACCTGGGATATTCGATGTTTTATATGCTGCTCCAACTTCTACCAAGTATTCCGTAAAATACTGACAGTTTAGGGTAGACTCGAAAAGAAATACGCAATCATAATATCTTCCTATATTATATCATGGAATGAATTTCACAGAGAATTTCCCAACCCATATTTACTTGATAAATGGTGCAATGTAAACTGAGCACTTCAACCTTCTCTTTACTTCAATAGATTTTTGACTTTTTCATCTTTATATTCAGAAGTTCCATCTAGGGCAAGTGTATACTTGTTATCTATATGTAGGCAGCATCCCTCAAATTCCTTGTACTTCGTTGCAAAAACAGAAATATAAGAATGGAAGTGATTTACTGAGATGAAATAAAATTGCTCCTAGGATGAATCTGGATAACCAGACTGAAAAATGAGCATGAACAAGGTAACTAGTTGGCAGACAACACGCTACTGAAGCAGACTGGACAGACGCCACTCTGGGCATTTCAGCACTAGAAACTCAACCCTGCCTCCTATTATAAATGCCACCATTGAAACCTTGACTCTGTCAACTCGAATAACCTCTAACTTTTCTTGAAATTTGTGATTGTCTCTTAATATTCAATGCTTGGAGAAGGAAGATCTGATTTGCCAACCTAAGCTCATATATCAATGGCCTATTAGAGTGTGAGTGTAGGATGGGGCCTTGGCTCTCACCAGATACACCATCAAACTGGGGGTGCCTTCTAAATTTAAGACTTATTGAAATAATGGATAGTCAACAAGTGGCAAATATCTACTATAATTAAACAATTTTCCCTAACATCTACATATATTGCTCTTTTTATACTCAGAAAAAAACTGATTTTATTTGACATAATGCAAATATTTCTTATATAACTGAAATAAATTCCATTCCAAAGGAAGATGACCTAAAATTTCATCAATCTTGGTATGCAATTTTCTAAGTCCAGACTCTCTAGGAAATCCTTATTCTTTTCTATTGTTGTTTGCTACAATATAGAAATAATAACAGAAACTAATAAGGAATTAAAAATGGATAAAGGCTAAGTCCTTGGTGTTTAAATACGAGGCTATAACATATTTACAAATTACCTCCTCCACCATCCATTTCGAATTCTTCTTACATTGAGGCAGTACTTCAGATTGTCAGGGTTCTCTACCCAATGGCATGACCCAAACTTTCATAAATGAAAGATCTATGATTTTGGGGATCCTGCCTATACAGATTGCAATAACATTTGGTACTCCATGTAGTACCAACGAGTGCCCTAGGGGATCATCTGGGATTCATTCATTCCTCCATTATGTAATACTTATTCCTCTAACAGTGAGAATTAATCAACCCAGTCAACATAAAAGGCCCCTTTTCCCTTTTGACCTAATTGTGTAAGACACTGCATTGGCCAAGAGGCAATCTCAGCTTTTAAATCAATGCAATGACAACCAATCAGTGCAATTCAGTGACCACTTCTACTTATGGGAGGAAATTTTCCAAGTACTGATTGCTAATTTAAAACACATTTTACAGCCTGTAGGACAATGTCATAACTCTACAAGGTTCTGTCTCACATGTGGCCACATTTGAATCTTCAAAAATCCAAATGAGTCTATAAAGCCATTCACTTCTCTATAATAGGGTATATAAGAGAACTGTCATGAGCACCAGTTGATACTTATTTTGCTGTAAAGGTAATTATTTGGTCAGATTATATATCTGAGATAGCATAAAAAGACATAATACATTCATATTCATATAGTTAGTGGTGCTGGATGAACAATGATGGGCAAAAAAAGCAAATATAAATTTCAATATTCAAAGACTGGCATGGGAATACCTGATTGGAGAGGTCTAAATCTGGGGTCTGTGCCACAGCTGTAGTAGAATGAGATATGGGAAATAAAATATGGGGAACTTTTTATTGTACCTAGATTTTTTGTCTTGCATAGGAGAAAAAGAGATATTAAATATTTAGAACTACTCAAGTTGAGTAGTGTTACGTACTCCCCTTGGTTACTTTGATAACAGACTGAACAAAGGCTCTGGAAATAACAGAGAGGTGACTAAAAGGATAGGTAGTAGCATAACACATGTTATGCTTATTTTTAAAAAATGGTTTAAAGTGGTATTTTAGCCTATAGTCCTAGTTTAATTGGAGGGCACTTTTACAAAATTTATTTTAGTTCTCAGGTACCAAGTAATATGTGCTTATCCTGATCATCTGTGTGGTCACCTACCTCTGACATGACCTCCAGTGTCCCCCCATTCTCCTGGCGTTTATGCCACTGTGTATTCCATTCCCATTTTATACTAGGTTGATCTATGTAATCAACAGAATGTCACAGATTGATGGCATGTTACTTCTGAAGTTAGTTTATGAAAGATTTTGTGCTTTCCATCTTGTTGTATCTCCCTCTTTTGCATCCCTCACTTGGGAAGAAGCCAGTTGCCATGTAGCATAGCTCTATGGTGGAACCCATGTGATAAATAATTAAGCCCTGTGCCACTGACCATGGGAACAGATCCTACAGTCCCTGTCAAACTTTAATATAACTGGAGTCCTAGCTGACAGCTTGACTAAAACCTTGTAAAAGACCCTGAATCAGGATCAGCTATCTAAACCATTGTTAGATTCCTGATCTCAAAAACATGTGAGGTCATAAATGTTCATTGTTTAAAACTGCTGAATTTGGGGACAATTTTACACAGCATTAGAATACTGATTAAATCTGTTTGATAGATTGTCTTGAAAACTTTATAGAGCTATGTTGATAACTATTGCTAGGGGCCCATAGTCCTGTTTATGATTTTTGACTATTGTCTTAGAATCCTTGCGATATTAGGCTTAATGAAGATAATTATTAGCAATAAATAAGCCAAATAAAGTGGGATAAATCTTTTGGCAGGTTTTAGTGTGCCGCAGTAAGAAAAAGTTAGGCATAATTAATGTCTGTTAGTCTAAATAGAGGCTTTGAAAAATACAGAGTGAAATCAATTGTTTGATATAGAGATAATTGGTTAAAAAGTGAACTTGTGGGCTTCCCTGGTGGCGCAGTGGTTGAGAATCTGCCTGCCAATGCAGGGGACACGGGTTCGAGCCCTGGTCTGGAAGGATCCCACATGCCGCGGAGCAACTGGGCCCGTGAGCCACAATTGCTGAGCCTGCGCATCTGGAGCCTGCGCTTCGCAACAAGAGAGGCCGCGATAGTGAGAGGCCCGCGCACCGTGATGAAGAGTGGCCCCCACTTGCCACAACTAGAGAAAGCTCTCGCACAGAAATGAAGACCCAACACGCCATAAATAAATAAATTAATTAATTAAAAAAAAAAAAAGTGAACTTGTGGTCCTCACCATGGTTGGCTTAGGTACTTAACCAGGGCCTTAATGTCCCTACCTAAGTACTGAATTACACTTAAGAAGATGGTTTAACTCATGGATTATTTAACTCCAGTACGATTTTTTAAAATTCTCTATGAGTTGAATTCTCTTTCAAAGTAAACTTTAACATTTGTAGTCAATGCAATGCACAGAGATATGGTTTTCTGTTTTTTTTTTTTCCTTTTAGTAATGAGCACACAGATAGGTACCCCAAATGTGGATGCATAAGCGTGTGTGTAAGGCAGTATTTATCTGTGGTATTTACCATCTGGTGAAGTTCTGAGAATTATACCAATTTAGTTCAGTACTTTAATTAGGCCCACTGTAAATACTTTTTGAATGGAATTTAATTGTACTGCTAACCTTTGATTGACATAGGATTACTATTATTTTAATAGTTGCCATCAACTCCCTTTAAATTCCTCTAGGGGAAATATGTTTTCCCAAAGACATTGTAAAAGAAAAATCACCCAAAAGGCAGAATGAATTCTAAAATGCCAACTCCTACAGTTTCTATTTTAAAGACATCTTAATAGTTATAAAGAACCACTTAGGAAAGATATAAATACATCTATCTCTTCCTCCAGGTCTACTGAGCAATATAACTCTAAAAATACCTGAAGACCCTGCCTTGAATTATGATGAGTTGCTAAATCATTTACAGACGTGTGCTCTGTGTGTGCATGTGTGTGTGTCTAGTGTAAAAACTTATACTGAAAAGTCTGTTTTTGGAATTTTTTTCTTGCACACTTTAGTATGTGTTTTTTTTTAAACATCTTTATTGAAGTATAATTGCTTTACAATGGTGTGTTAGTTTCTGCTTTATAACAAAGTGAATCAGTTATACATATACATATGTTCCCGTATGTGTTTTAAAAATCAGGCAATAGATATGAGAAAGTATCTGTAAGTAACATAGAAACTTGAAATCCTTGACAACTTGAAAATATGTGGGGAGAAAAATGTTTCAAATGACATGGATATCTTGTCATAGATTGAGAGATCATATCACAAGTGGCTTAGGTACTTGGAAATAATGGAGAGCAAAAAAAAAAAAAAAATGCCCTGGGTAATTTTGATAAACAGTAAAAGGAAGCACACTGGACTCCAGGTGTTTTCTCTTCCAACCTAGTCTTTGGCTAAATACAAAGATTTGATGTGCTGGGATGATTAGGCTAGAATGCATGCCTGGAAATGAGGGCAATGCCAATAAAACAGATACCTGTTGTGATTCTATTTTCTGTGCAGGATAATACAGGGAAAATTTAGACACAAAATGTTTATTACAAGGATATAATCACAGCAGTGACTAACACCTGGCATTCAGAAGCAATGGCTTCATGCACCTAACCATATAAAAAGCAAATTTTGCATTCTCGTTAATGGAAATTTATAGTGTAAGAGAAAATGCTAGGTACTGTAATTAGTAGTATTCTCCTATACTACAACAGCACAAGATCATTTCAGTTTCTATTTACTCATCTGTCAGTGTTTTTGCAAGTACACTTTTTTTTTAAGCATAACACCTGCACCTAGAATCTTACAAAATGTTTGTTATGCTAAATATACTTAAGCTTTTCAGGTTTCTGCACATGTACTCAAGTTATGTGTTCTATTAAATAGCAGTAGGGACAGGTGCCCCAAATTAGCCTAAGTTTGTCGAGCTTAAAACAAAATATTACCATGTGTCTTTTGCACTTTAAAGACCTAACAAATACTATGCTTCAAGGTTTAATCTGGAAATCTATTTTTAAGTCTTCCGCTTCCTCATTTGCTTTTCATTTTGACGGAAACCCTTCTTGTTCCCATTTCCATCAGTACTGTCCCTTGCAGGCCCATGAATGAGAATGTTTTCTACCTAAAAATATGTTTTTTTAAAAGGAGTTTTGGTTTGAGTTTTCCATTATTATTGCTTGAATGACTGATAGTGGTGTATCAATTCACATTTAAATTTCTTCTTGTGTTTCTTTTTACATTTTATATGGACATTTAAATGTCTGCTCTCCTAACAGCAACACAAGGAGAGCATTAGCATGAATTTTTGTACTCACCTAGATTCTACATTCTATGTGCCTGACAGAATCTAAATCTGAATTATGTGCTTTAGGGCAAAAACTGAATCTAATTTTCTATATTTCCTAATTGTAGCACCATGTTAATGTAGAGATTACATATATTATATACATATATATATAACATGTATTATATATATAAACATACACATGTACAGTGAGGGAGAGGATCTGTAACAGATTTATAATACAAATTTTAAAATTTCATCTTGACACTTTTCCTTCAGCTTTTTTTCTTTAATTGTTTTTGAAGGCTTTCTATGTATTTCATTTTCAGATATCATTTATATGTATATCTGATCTGCATGTCTCTGAAACCAGTATTAGATTCTGGCCGCAGTTAAACTTTATATTTGCTACAAGAATCAAAAAATTGAACAAGATTGTTTAAACTCTAGGAAATATTTGAAATGACAACAACGACAAAAGTTTTAACTAGAAGGTGGTTGTTTCTCCTCAGTTGGCCTTTTACCCCTTTAAATGATGTGAGATGAATCCTAATTATTAAGCTATTGAGTTGGCAAAAGTTTCTTCCTCAGTGGAATGACAGTAGAATGAATAAGAAAAGAGAAAGCAGAGAGGTTGAAAGTGCAACATTCTATATTTCTGTTTCTTTTCAGTGGATGTAACTTTATGCTGTATAAATATTCCTAAATAATATTTCTATTCAACTATTTCTAAGATGGGAAATGTTAATTCAATTAGCTGTAGTTAGAGCCAAGACATTTTTTTAAAAAATTTCAGCACTTGTAGAATTGCAAACAGCACAGAAAACAAGGTATAGGTACAGGTAAATTTAATGGTAAACAAATTTGAAAGTTGAGAAAAACAGGAAGGAAAATGACCTTTAAGGATCAGAATAGAAAGAAGCCTATATGCTTTGCTTTCCAGGCTCTGTATATCTGAAAAGAAAAGCACTAAGAAAGTAGGTGTTGTATTAGACAAAGAAGTACAAAAAAAATCTGGAAGCATGAGACTTTCACTGATTTCAACCATATATGAATGCCTGGATAAATTGGTATTGTAGCCAAATGGAATGGAACAAGGCAACAGAACCTAATCATGCTGTGCATCACTGAGGATATTAGCAGCTTGATAATTGTGCCTGAAATGCTTTCCTTTGTTTCTGTCTAACTGCCATTAAATTCATCATTTCACATAGAAGTTAAGGCCAGAACTCAAGGAACATTTTGAGTCATGTTAGTTCATTTTAGGACTTGTTTTGTCTGCTTAAAATCAAGCCAATTTTCTGTTTACAATTCATCTACCTGAAGGATATGATTATAAATGACGTGAAAAATTAACAGAGATGGGTGCTAGTAGATCAGTACTGCTGCCTATTTTTCTATTATCTTTTTATTCCTGATGTGAGTTTTGAGAAACATATTTTCCCACTTTAAAAATGGGAATTTAGGTGGGAGAGCAACGATATTTTTAATCTATAGCTACTTAAGTGGCCATTGAACACAAAATGTCTGATTCTAAACGAGGTGTTCTTTCAACCACAAAATGCTATTGAACAAATAAACTGTCCACACACAGAAGTTTTTAAAAACTTTAAATTTACAAGTCAAAAGGACTTTGAATGTATCTCCAAGGCTTAGAGAAGAAAGATGATGCTCTCCTATCAGGGGTGTTGACACCAGACAAAGAAGGCTTCTATTCTCAGTAAGTGTGCATAGTTATATATGCCCTGGAAGTTATACTCCTGGAGAAAAGGTAGTGATGATAGACAACTACAGAAAAAAAAAACCACATATTTTCAGTGTCAGACCCACCCAAATTTCCCTATGATCAATAGCAGGAAATGTAGTTTCAGCCTTAGTAAGAGAAGTGAGTTTTTGGTAGTTGTTTCTCCGCAGTATCAATAACGGATAATGTCTTTTCTCTGCTAAGCAACAGTTGGCCAAGTAAGTCTCTACATCCCTTCTTCAGCTTTTCTCAGCCAACACTGGCACTTGGAACAAAGTACAAAACTAACCAGCCCTAAACCTTTGCCTATGGCAAGCTGAGTTCCACATGTGTTGCAAATCTAAGGCATTTACCAATTATTTATTTACTAAAAGAAAAAGTGCTTTATGCAACTGATTTATTACATTAACTCTCTTCCAACATGCAATGCATCTTCTAGTTAGACTGACAGCTTTGAGGTATATTATTTTTCTTCATTTGAGTCCAAATAAATCACATTGCTGTTCTACTTTAGCTATTTACTCAACTTGAGGTATTTCTCCCAATATTATGATCTGGTTTAGAACTAAAAGTCATGAAAATTGTAGAGTTTACTACCTAAGGTACTTATAAGAAAGGAATCAATATTTTCACAGTGTCAAACATGCTCTGAAATTCAGTGCCCTATTTTAACATTGTGTATCCCTAAAAACCATTTGAGAACAATGATATTCATAGGGGCATAACTGATTCATGTTAGGGCCTCTTTGAAATATAACACTGTATTATGGACAGCAAGATCTGAAATGCTTATAGGCATACTCCATTACCTGAGTGAATTCCTTCTTATTCGGTATTAGTAATACATACTGAGTTGTGAAATATCATTCCTATCCAGTCATTTCATTTCACACAAAAGCCTCATTTGAAGGGGAGATAAAGAGGTCCTTTCATTCTTGGTTGACCTGCTTTCTTCCCTTCTTTCCTTACTTCCTTCCTTGTCTCCTTCCTTTCTCCTTCTCTTCCTTCCTTCTCTGCCCTTTCTATTTAGTTGAAATTCAACTTTCCACCATCCCATAATGGAGGCTGGTGAAAATCAAACCTCATTTTGACCAGAAAGAGCAAAAAAGAATTCTAACATGCCTTGGATGGGACCATCTTCAAAATAAACCTTTTAGCATGACCTCATTTCAGTATGGAACTAAGTGACCCTTACTTCCAGGGATAAGTTGGAAAGGAACAAATGGGATGAAGGAATAAAAATATAAAAAATTTTCCCTTCTGTAGGTGATAATCTGAAGATCACTATCTAATAACTTTCCTTCACTGTACACTCAACCTCAGTCTGTTTCTGGGAACCTGCAACAGATTTCTATAAGAAAGCAGGCTTCTGAAGGAATCATTAAGCTTATCTTTGTTGGTTGCCTTCCATGTTTGGAAAGCAGCCTCTTGAAGCTTTTCCCTCAGTTTCAGAGAATACTTGTGGTAGGATAAGAAAAATACCCAGAATCTACAGTGAAGAACAGTGGAAATAACCATGGGCTTGGAGCCTCACGTTCTAGTCCAGTTCTCCTACTGTCTAGCTGGGGAACTTAGAGAAGTATTAGGTGTAACATTCCATGTCCCAAACAAGATACAGCACAATATCTGCCGCATAGGAGTACTTTAATATATTTCAAGGATGCCAAATATTGTAAAATATTTCACCATGAAAAATCACAACTTCTACCTTATATCAGCTCAGCAAATAAAATTAAATAATTTGTAGTGATATTTGGAAGAATGAAATAGAGAAAGAAAAAGAAACCATTCAGAGCATTTTAGTTATAAATCTGTTTCCGGGATTTTTATAGCCTTACTGAGGTATAATTGATATACAAAAAACCTGCAAAAGGATGAAATTGGACTCATATCTTACACACATACACAAAAACATATTTTAAATGGATTAAAGAATTAAAATTAAGAATGAAAACTGTTCAAACTGCTGGGGGAAAAGCTTAGTGACACTGGTCTTGACAATAATTTCATGGATCTGACACCAAAAGCACAGGCAACAAAAGCAAAATAGGCAAGGGGGACTATCTCAAACTATAACACTTCTGCACAACAAAAGAAACATCAACAGAGTGAAAAGTCAGCCCACAAAATAGAAGAAAATATTTGCTAACCAAATATAAGGGGTTAATTTCTAAAATGAATAAGGAACTCTTACAACTTAATAGCAAAAAACAAACAACCCAAACAAAAAATGGGCAAAAGACTTGAATAGAAATTTCTCCAAAGATGACATACAAATAATCAACAGAGATATGTAAAGGTGGCCAACATCACTAATCATCAGGAATATACATATCAAAACCACAAAGAGATATCATTTCACACCTGTTAGGATGGCTACTATCAAAAAAAAAAAAAGGTAACTGTTGGTGAGGATGTGGAGAAATTGGAATCCTTGTACACTGTTGATGAAATGGAAAAAAATTGTAAAGTGGTGCAGCCACTATAGAAAACAGTACGAAGTTTCCTCAGAAAGATTCTATTTCAAACATATTGGGATAGAATTTGCCTGAAGACTATGTTTATATTGTAAAATTAAGTCTGAGAATACTATGTTATCTCATGACAATCCTTAGGCAGTCATTCAGGTATTTTTCTAGTTTGGTTTATTTATAGACAGAGTGACCAGATAATTTATCATTCAAACCTAGACACTTTAAATGGGAATGGGACATCATTACTAATTATGAAAAACAGCAGGAATAATTTAGGACTATACTAGACAAGCCAACATATATCGTCCACATTATTTATAGTGCTTCCAGGCTAAAATGTGTGTTCAGTGGAATGTTCTATCCATGATACATAGCTCTCCTCAATTACAGAGGCTAGTAATATTTGGACTCAGTCAGAGTCCAGTGATGCTTCTTATGTATAACACAGAGAATAGAATATGAGAAACCGAGCACATTTTAATTTATTTATTGTTGGGAGTTTAGGAAGGGGTCAGCTAGGTTGCATAATTACTTTAGTGAATAAAATGTTGACCTGATGACACAGAGATAGTGTTGTTTCACTTACATGATTTTATCTCACTGAGTATGATCATTATCAGGGCTTCTCACATATTCCTAAGAGAATTCTATGGGACTCCCAAAATTCCTATGGGAATTTTGAAAAAAATGTATGTTCTGATTTAGTAGGTTTGGAGTGAGGCTCTGAGATTTTGCATTTATAACAAGCTCCCAGTAATAGTAATGTTGTTATCCAGTATGCATACTTTGAGTAGAAAAACATTTACTAAACTCTAGATACATCTACTATTTCAAAGCTATTTACAGCCCGCCATGTCAGGCAATTCTAACAACACTGGCATGCATATTTTATGGTACTCTGGAAAAGTACAGGGTCCATAAGTTAATTGATTTCTGGCAAGCGTGGACCTCGAATAGAAAGATTATATCTTTCCTATATTTTTCTATTAATAAAGATAATTTCTAAAAACATTAATAGCAGCTTGCCAACTATAATATTTAATAATTTACAAAGTACTTTTAAATGAGTTTATCTTGTAATCAAGTTTCTGCTGATTTCTTTAAAACAAGCATATTCATATTTAGATGAATCAATATATAATAAGCTCAAAATAAATACATTTTTAATGTTAAAACATTAGTTATTTGATTTTTATTATATGATAGCTTCACTCAATCTTTTACATTGCCAACACTGCAGAGTAAAGTATGAAAACAATGTTACTGGGGTACTTATGGGGCTAATACATATCAACTCTCTTTCTTACCTGAGTTGAAAACCAATTAAAAGATAAATGCAAGTGTCAGACAAATGGAGATCAAACTCTCACCTTTATTAGTAATGAAGCTGACCCTGGGAAGCTTTTAGGTTTTACATAAAATGCAGAGTACTTTGGAGTTAAAGCACATTTACTGATAACATCTATCACACATTTCAAAATTCTGTGTTAGCACAGTGCCTGGCTCATAATGGAGCTAAAGAAATTTTATGATTTCATTTGAATTATTATAATCCTTATTTTGTATAACAGAAAACTAATACTCAAAGTATTAACCACTTATATAGCTAGTAAGTAATGGAATCAAGGCTCAAACCTACTCCCAATTCTTCTACTACTTCTACTACCTAGTACTGTACTTATTCAGAATATTACAGTACCTATCCCAATACATCTAATTTACAATGTTTTTGGTAAAATCACCTTTTTGACACCACACAATGAAATAATTAAGTTTAAGTATATATAGTCTCCATCTAATAAAGATACAAGTGATTTTATTTGGAATATTTATGAGAGGAAAATGGTGTGATTAAAATGGGAGTTTTGCAGGCTCTGTTACATAGAACAATGATTAAAAGGCATGTGCAAATGAGTTAGACTGTTCTGGTTCAATGTTCTGATTCAACTACCTGTGAAAATTGGTTTTCTAACTACTCTGTAAAATGGAAATAATGATGACTCATATAAAGATACTTAGAAGTATTAATGAAATTATAAATGCACAGAGTCCAATTCAAACCTCTCAAAATGTACAGATTTCTTCTTCCCTTGTTTTTGCTTCCTTCTTTCATAAAGTATTTTGATGACTTAATTTAATTTATATGAGGCAATAAAGATATAGATTCTGCCCTCAGGAGACTTACAATCTAGTGGAGGAAAGAGACTTTAATCAAAGATTAAAGTTTCATATAAAGGAATACAAAATTTCAGTTGTGATAGGCACTATGAAGGACACATTTTTACAGCATAATTTGAGGATTTGTATGAAAGACTTTCCTGAGAAAATAATAATTGAGTTGTGGTCTTAGAAAAAGCATAATTTAACTAGTTAAAGAGGAATGCATGGGAAGATTCTGCCAGTAAAACAGACATTGGTGAGAAGAAAAAGAGCCAATTAAAGGTGCTGGAAACCAAAGAAGATCAAGAAAAATCAAGATTCAAAATGTGTGACATTACGTGCTAATAGTAAATAACCTGGACCAAAAACGTAATGGAAGAACAAGAAAACAAACCAAATACTAAAAAAACAAGATGTGTCTGACACATGGAATGGGTAGACATGATCAGTTATTAAAGCTAGATTAAAACCAAATTTTATTGTTATTTTTCACTGGAATTATATGACTAATATTTTGATAATAAAAGATTATTAGCAACTTCTTTCTAAAATATATATCCTACTAATCATTTCACTAATTACCTCTGTAAATAATATCACTAAATGAAGCATATAACTAATATAAACAATTAGATAATATAAACTAATAGAGAGAACAGTGAGCCAGAATATCTACAAGAGTAGATAATTAAAATGCATTGCATAATGGCTAACACAGGTTAGCCAAATTTCATTAGGACACAACACATATTGCCAATTGTTTCTCTGCATATTTTTTATCTCACTGAGCATATTGGACATCTGATGACTTGTGCTACAGTCTCAGTAATATTCAAGTGTGCAGAAGGGTGAATATTGCACACAAATTCATTAGTAACACCTGGGACTTCCTGGGTGCCAAGAAAGCACATTAATCAGGAAAATGGACTGAATCAGGATAGCTATTAAAAAACAGAGTGGCTTCTTATCAACTTGTTTCACATCAACTATTATAAAGTGCTCCAACTGGCAATTGATGGCTCTCTTACCAGATGGAGGATCTAGAATAGTAGTCTCACATAGTGAGTGGCCATGGATAAGCTTTTTATAAAACTGGACTTGACTATGAATGGGACATTTATTTATGAGCACCATAACTACATAAAAAACCCAAATTCTGATTTCACCCTTATCTCTCTCTCCCTTTTTTTTTTTTTTTTAAAAAGATTGATTGATTGATTGATTGCTATGTTGGGTCTTCGTTTCTGTGCTAGGGCTTTCTCTAGTTGCGGCAAGCGGGGGCCACTCTTCATCGCGGTGCGCGGGCCTCTCACTATCGCGGCCTCACTTGTTGCGGAGCACAGGCTCAGTAGTTGTGGCTCACGGGCCTAGTTGCTCCGCGGCATGTGGGATCTTCCCAGACCAGGGCTCAAACCCGTGTCCCCTGCATTAGCAGGCAGATTCTCAACCACTGCGCCACCAGGGAAGCCCCAACCCTTTCTTTTTTCTTAAACTTTTCAAAACCTGAGATGTTGAGGTATGACAGTCTTATATGCAATTTTGACTTTGGATTACAAGTATCCAGAGAGTCTTGTGACAACTGTACTGAACTTATATTGTTACTGCACTGAATGATGGAGCAAATTTCTCAAGGTTCTCAACTAACTGCAGAATATATGAATTCCAACCTATTTTACTAATTTAGAGAAATTGGTCAAAAATCAGAAGACAGACATGACTAAAATTAACAGAAAGACATTTTAGTATGGATATGATACTGAGGACATAGTTGTATGCAAAACCCTAGAGTTGGAAGTGAAAATATTTTAAATTTCGAGGATCATCTTTATTATTTTTTTACCAATTTCCATACATTTAGTAAGCAATAATTATCATATTTTTCTAATTTAATTAAACTTTGACAACCATACATCCAAAAGCTCTTTTTGGAAACCTAACAGAGTCAACCTTAATTCTTTTTCTCTTCAGCTTGTCAAATCGTTAATACTTGCCAATATCATTTAAAAATATCTCTTAATTGTCTTCTCTTCATCACCATCGTAACTACCATTGTCCAAGCAACCATTATCTTCCACTTGGACACATCCAATTGTCTATCCTTTCCTGCCTGCAGTCTCTATACCTTTTTCAGCCAGTTAACTTTATAAAACATAAGAAATAAATTACATAATTTACATCACTTCTATACTAAATGCTTCGATAACTTTCCATTACACATGAAATAAGATCTTCATTACTTATCATCTCACCCATGTTGCTTTCTCTGGCTTCATTTGAACTTATCATGCCCCCTGATCAGTATGATCAAACCCTACTGGTCTTCTTCCCATTCCTCCAGTACATCACATTCTCCCACATATCTTTGCTATAAGCAGTCTTCATGGCTGGAAATCTCTTAGCTTCAACCTCCCTCATTATTCTCAATGCCTGCTCCTTCTCATCCTTCAGATATCAGCTCAAGTCTCACCTCCTCAAATCTGCTTTTTGAAGAATGGTATGGAAGGTAGGTCTAATTTAACACTCTATTTTCCTTCATACCAGTTATTGCATTTTTAATTTATTAATGTTTTTGTGTATTTTTTCACTCTGACTCCTTCAGTAGACTGTATGTTTCTTAAGAGTAGCAACTTCAGGACCTCCCTGGTGGTCCAGTGGTTAAGACTCCACACTCCCAATGCAGGGGGCCCGGCTTAGATCCCTGGTCAGGGAACTAGATCCCGCATGCATGCTGCACTGAAGAGCCCGCATGCAGAAAAATAAATAAATAAATATTTTTTAAAAAAAAGAGTAGCAACTTCATCATTTTTAATTCACAGTTTTATCCCCAGGAACTGGCAATAATAGATGTTCAAAAAACATTTCAAATAAATAAGACTTCTTTTAGAAAATTTTTAGAAGAGTGAAGAGAACAGTCCCTGGGTAAAACATGAACACACTCTCAGACCGACACACTGACACAGACAAACATACATGGTACATTCAAAATCTAACAAAACACAACTATAGGGAACACACTTTTTTTTTTAACGTAATGTGAAACTGCTGTATTGTCTCTTTCAATTTTGTGTGACTATTTGACTAGGAAAATATTCAGTGCTGGATTCTGTAAAGAATATTTCTTACATGGGTTTACTTATATGAATACTAGAATATTTATTTTAATAAAGTGATATATTCCAGACACTCTACGTATCTACACACAATAATACCCATAGGAATTATATAACTTGGAAAATTATGAAGAAAAGAAATAGGTTTGTAATAAGGAATGACCCCTATTCAGAACAAAGATTATGCATAGTTTAATACACGTATGTTTATATAAGTAATTCTAAGCGATACACAAATTTTCGCCCCTCCTTCCTAAGGAGCTAGCGTTAACCTTAGCTATGGAAATTATCTTTGTTATGTTTTGTTTTGCTTTGCTCTCTATGATTCATGTTTCTCTTGTCTAATGATATACATTTATATTTTACATTGAGACATCCATCTTCTATTTCTGGACTAAGTCTTTTATATATATAAATCTGTATAATATGGCATTTTCAACTTTCTAACCTAAGCATAACTATCTCTGACAACAGTTTTCTCTTACTGTTTAAAAGATGGAAAGACTTTGAAATTGGCACATTTCAAAATCTTTGAAAGCAAATTGGCTTTCAAATTTGCCTTTAACTCAGCTTTTAGGCACCTGATACCCGATCACAAAAAACGATGTTTTTATATTTTAAAAATATTATGTAAATATAATAACATGCAGCTCTCCAATCACCTAGTCAATGCTTCATCTTCCTTCAAAAGCAAGTCCATATAACAATTGTGGGGAACACTTCTTCCCTTGTCCTTCTTCCACAGTAAATCATTACATCTTCAATGCTATTTTTGTCTGTATTACTTATCTAGTGCTGTGTCAAAAACAGCCCCAAAGTTAAAGGCTTGAAAATATAAACATTTAGTATTTCATAGTTTGTGTGGATCAAGAATGTGGAAGTGGCTTAGCTGGACAGTTCTGGCTCAGATTCTTTCATAGGTTGCAGGCAAGATGTCAGTTTGGGCTGCAGTCCCTGAAGACCTGACTGGCACTAGAGAATCCACCTCTTTGGTGTGTCGCTCACATGACTGTTCACAAGATGCTTAGGCTATTCTCCACGTGGACCTCTCCATAAGGCTGCTTAACTGTGCTCACAGAATGCCAGATGGCATCTCCCAGAGGGAGATGTACAAAAGAGAGGGCTGAACTTTGGGGCCATGTGTAATGTGGGTCCCAATACCTCCCCCAATTCCAACTCATTAGGTTTTATAGAACTATGAGAACCATATCCCTCTTCTCCTTGTCATAGTTACAGTCACCCTGTATATGACAAATGGAAAAGACAATGGAATGGAGGACATTTATTCTTCTGAGATGGGTAAGTCAGCTTTTACTACTGTTTAGACCCAGAGTAATCTTTTGGAGACTAAATTGTAGATTGAATTGGCTCTACATGTAACTTCTTCATTATAGTTTGATTTTTATTTTAAACCTCCTGTAGAATGGAGTGAGAAAATTTAAGCCTGAGTAAACTTCCATGTCAAACCCTTTAATATGTACCAGCACGCAGGCAGCTGTAGGTTCCATACTTTTTTGTCAACACAACAGCAGGTCTTTCATTTTACCTTGAAAATGGATGTCAATTGATTTTAGCAAGAGCTGTACTATGGTTCCTATCCATTAGAGATGCATCATCACAAATGATTTCCTAAGATATTTTCCTGGGGAACAAATATTTTTTGAATAGAAAAAAAGTGATATCCAGTTGCTTTTTTTCATCATATGTTTTCTCATTTGTTCAGGCTTTTATTTTTTTCCATTTTCTTTTCTCTGAAGTCATGTATGTTTACATGAGGTAAAAGGCTGAAGCCCTTGGCTCTATTATAGCAAACCAGGATTCCTATAAGACCAGCAAACTGCAGTTTTCAATTTTCTATTATGGTACTCTATTAAATATTGGTAGCTGCTTCTCACTGGTACCTTGCGCTGATATTGTCTCTCAGTGGGATTCTGAATAGCAATGAGCTATGTCATTAACCTAATTCATGAAAATACGTCTACTGCATCTAAAGGTAAATGCCTTATTTTGTCATGTGATGTATGAATCATCAACTTGGTGAGGAATTTCTCTTTAACTTACCAAGTGGTTTTTTGGTTGGGGATCCTAAAGTTTGAAATTGCTCATATTTTTAAAAATTATTATTTTAGAAGCAATAATTAATTCAATCAATTTTTGATATATACTTATGATCCATAATATCGGTACACCAATCTAAATTTGTGGGAAAGGGTGTGAAAGGGTTCTTGGTTTTTATAAAGCATGCACTTATTTTCTAGACACAGCTCAAAACTGCATTTATTTTTAAAGGATAAATCAAGCTGCGTCTAGAAACAAAAATGTAATCTCAAGTTCCTCATAGGAGGCGAAGCATACCAAATAAAAATAAAAATATCCCTGCTACATCACTCTTTGAATCTAAATATCAGTTGTTATAACTTCAGTGGTTAATGTCCAGAGAGGAATTGGTGGTTGTATAGAAAAATAATCTAATTTATAATATGTTTCAACTTCCCAATATTTTATAATGATAAGATAATCAAACCAAGTTATATAAACTATCTGTTTCATTAATCAGTTGTAATTTGTTCTAACAACTAAATATTTAGTTATAATTCTGATTTTCTAAACTTCTAAATCACTTTTTTTTTTTTACTAATTCTACCTCTATATCCACATACCTAAATGCTGACTAATTTTATTAAATTGACATATAGGTTAAGAAAGTAATTTAAAAATTATGGTTAAACAAAGTTATTATACTAATGAATGGATTTGTTGTGTTCATTAATAATTTTACAGTTTAAAAATAGTTAATATTTTAAAAATATTCTCATTCATTTAGTGTATCTTTATAATTTATGGGGAATTTTTTTTGTACTGAATTATAGTTGATTTGGACACAAACCTTTCCAGATAATTAATTTCCAAAAGACAATATTTGCAGGAGAAATGGTAGAGACTTCCATAACCTGAAGTATCCTCCAAGGTTATACCCATACTTAGACAATTTCAGACCATATCACCACTGCCTAAATAGGTCATTTATTGTGTATGACTTTTCATGATTTGGCACTCCCTTCTAGAGAATGATAGACTATTTCCTAGCACCACAGGGATATATTTCCTTCTTACAAATAAACTAAAAATATATGGAAAGTGAACAAAAACTATGGAAATGCATGTTGGAGGCAGGAAAGGAATAAATTTTAAATAAAAAGCCAACTTATAAATTGTCAACTAAAAAAGTTATTATTAGTCAATGGCTTAAGCTTAAGGTATTAGAAGAGCTGGGTTTTCCAGAAAATGTGGCAACAGATGTGAATTGAACAAAAAGTTGAACAAAACAGAAGACAGATTGAATGAATGTAGTAGGTAAGTCATTTAAAAGATATGTATTTCAAATGGTATTTGTGGCCCATAGGAATACAGTCTGTTGTACTTTGACATGCTATTTTAAGATCTCTTAGACATTCCGGCCCCCTTAACCCAGAACATTTGCTCATTAAAGACCATCTTCCTTCCTTAGTTTTATAGACATTCCTGGTCTTGCACCTTCAGTCATGCATGGAACCATCTAATGATGCCACAATCCTTGAGGTTGGGCTTCAAACATTAGATCATTTTCTAGGTTTCTCTGCTTTCAGGGACTTTGTGAATTCACCATACCACCCTGCAGTGGTTGCTAAACTATAAGTCAGCATTGGTTCATTGCACATATCCAGCCTTGAGTACTTGACTTTTTGAAAAATATTGATTCACTCCCAAGTAAAAGTTTGGCAGACGGGTAGAGGGTGGAAGAACATTCTGTGCAGAGAGAACAGTGTGATCAATATACAGAGGCATATATGACATTAGCTGACTGTTTAAGAATGAGTGGGCCCATCAGCAATGGAGTGAATTAGGAATGTATATAAGACTCAATCAGATTCAATTTTTCATTGTCTGAAAGCATGCTTTTTTTCACACAGAATTAAAATACATATACATTATCTCTTTTATAATTCCTTTTATAACTATATATTGCAACTAAAATTATCCAGTTAAAAACTGTATATATTATATATTTTATGATTTGGGAGAAAATATATCAAATGTTGTTTTAATGTTATATAGCTAAAAATATATATTAAATATTATAAATAGGCTCCTAACAATTTAAACTACATCTCTAAATATATTACATTTAATTTGACAAAGATGTACTTCTTTGAAAATATCTTCACAGGTAAAATGGGACATAGCATATTTAAAATCATTTATATTTATGCATATATAAAGGAGGGTTTATAGGATCACTTTAAGCTGGGTCTATTTTAATCTATATTTTACTGCACTACTTACTTTATCCAGAAAAAAATTTATTTTAATGGCTGCAGATTAGTCACCGAAATAATGTCTTTTCCATTTATTCTACATTCTGCTATATAAAAGCTGTATGTCTTTGGCAAATCATTTAGCACTTGAGACTTGAATATTTTTCTCATAAAAATAGCAGTCATATTTTGATAAGAAAGTAATTATTTAGCAATATGGATAAAGCATTATGAACTAGTCTTTATGTACCATTTGAAGACATAAAGTATGCATTTACTTAAAAGCACTCTAATATCTTCAAATAATCCCTAATCCTCTCATGAGGCTGTATTTTTTTAAAGGCACTATTCACCTGTCTGGTGGTGTTTCTTTTTCTCTAGATTGCCTAATACTAAGAAAATGAGTGGTATGTAGAAGAGAAGGTTGTTTTCTTTTTTTTATTGTTGTGTGTTATTGCTGCTATTCTTTCCACTGTTGTATATGCCAGTAGTAAGGGTATTAAAATAGAACAAACATAACAGGGTGTGTGTATGTGTGTGTGTAACTGACAAAATTTACATACCATAAATTTGTTCTTTTAGATTATAAAATACAATGATTCTTAGTACATTCACAGAGCTGTGCAACTGTCACCATAATCAATTTTTGAACATTTTCATCATCTCCAAAAGAAACCCTGTACCAATTACCAGTTCCTCCCCAGGATCACTCCTTTTTATCTTAGAAATTCTCAGTTTGGAGTTAACTTTCCAAGCACACCAAAGCTGAACCCCAGTGTTGTCTGAACAAAGAAGAGAAAGGGAAAATTTTCCCAGCAGCCTCAGGAGCAGCGTATTAAATCTCCACAATCAACTTGATGTATCCTTAATCTCTGGAATAACTGAATAGACAATGAATCATCCCAAAATTAAGGGGGTGGAATTTGGGAGCAACTGTAGACTTGGGGTATGCTTTCTGCATCTAATTTGCTTCTGGATTTGTCTACCTTAGTTTAGTATTTAGAGTTTATTATCACTGGTAGATTTATTAATTTGGTTGCTCTCTTCATATATATATATATATATATATATATATGTATATATATATATATATATATATATATATATATATATATATATATATATATTTCCTTTCTCTCTTTTTGTGAGTGTGTATGTGTATGCTTCTTTGTATGATATTGTCTATATATCTTTGCTTTTACCATTTGTCCTAGGGTTCTATCTGTCCATTTTTTTTCTTTTTTTTTTTAGTATAGTTTTTAGTGCTTGTTATCATTAGCAGATTTGTTATTTGGTTTGGTTGCTCTCTTCTTTCTTTTTTTTTCAATTATTATTTTTTTATTTTTAATAACCTTTTTATATTTTATTTTAACAACTTTATTTTCTCTCTTTCTTTCTTTTTTCCTTCCTTTTCTTCTGAGCTGTGTGGCTGAAAAGGTCTTGTGCCTCAGCCAGGTGTCAGGCCTGTGTCTCTGAGGTGGGAGAGGCAAGATCAGGACATTGGTCAACCAGAGATCTCCCAGCTCCACGTAATATCAAACAGTGAAAGCTCTCCCAGATATCTCCATCTCAATGCTAAGACACTGCTCCACTCAACGACCAGCAAGTTACAGTGCTGGACACCCTATGCCAAACAACTAGCAAGACAGGAACACAACTCCACCCATTAGCAGAGAGGCTGCCTAAAATCATAATAAGGTCAGAGACAACCCAAAACACACCACTGGACTCGATCCTGCCCACCAGAAAGAGAAGATCCAGCCTCATCCACCAGAACACAGACACCGCTCCCCGCCACCAGGAAGCCTACACAACTCACTGAACCAACCTTAGCCACTGAGGGCAGACACCAAAAACAACGGGAACTACGAGCCTGCAGCCTGCGAAAAGGAGACCCCAAACACAGTAAGTTAAGCAAAATGAGAAGACAGAGAAACACACAGCAGATGAAGGAGCAAGGTAAAAACCCACCAGAAAAAATAAATGAATAGGAAATAGGCAGGCGACCTGAAAAAGAATTCAGAGTAATGATAGTAAACATGATCCAAAATCATGGAAATAGAATGGAGAAAATACAAGAAATGTTTAACAAAGACCTAGAAGAACTAAAGAGCAAACAAACAATAATGAACAACACAATAAATGAAATTAAAAATTCTCTAGAAGGAATCAACAGACGAATAACTGAGGCAAAAGAACGGACAAGTGACCTGGAAGATAAAATAGTGGAAATAAATACCACAGAGCAGAAAAAAGAAAAAGAATGAAAAGAATTGAGGACAGCCTCAGAGACCTCTGGGACAACATTAAAAGCACCAACATTCGAATTATAGGGGTCCAAGAAGAAAAAAGAGAAAAAGAAAGGGAATGAGAAAATATTTGAAGAGATTATAGTTGAAAACTTTCCTAATATGGGAAAGGAAATAGTCAATCAAGTCCAGGAAGTGCAGAGAGTACCATACAGGATAAATCCAGGGAGAAACATGTCAAGACACATATTAATCAAACTACCAAAAATTTAATACAAAGAAAAAATATTAAAAGCAGCAAGGGGAAAACAACAAATAACATACAACGGAATCCCCACAAGGTTAACAGCTGATCTTTTAGCAGAAACTCTGCAAGCCAGAGGGAGTGGCAGGACATATTTAAAGTGAAAAGGAAAAACCTACAACCAAGATTGCTCTACCCAGCAAGGATCTCATTCAGATCTGACAGAGAAATTAAAACCTTTACAGACAAGCAAAAGCTAAGAGAATTTAGCACCACCAAACTAGCTTTACAACAAATGCTAAAGGAACTTCTCTAGGCAGGAAACACAGGAGAAGGAAAAGACCTACAAAAACAAACCCAAAACAATTAAGAAAATGGCAATAGGAACACACATATCGATAATTACCTTAAATGTAAATGGATTAAATGCTCCAACCAAAAGACATAGACTGGCTGAATGGATACAAAAACAAGACCCGTATATATGCTGTATACAAGAGACCCATTTCAGACCTAGGGACACATACAGACTGAAAGTGAGGGGATGGAAAAAGATATTCCATGCAAATGGAAACCAAAAGAAAGCTGGAGTAGCAATTTCATATCAGACAAAATAGACTTTAAAATAAAGACTATTACAAGAGACAAAGAAGGAAACTACATAATGATCAAGGGATTGACCCAAGAAGAAGATAAAACAATTGTAAATATTTATGCACCCAACATAGGAGCACCACAATACTTAAGGCAAATGTTAACAGCCATAAAAGGGGAAATCGACAGTAACACAATCATAGTAGGGGACTTTAACACCCCACTTTCACCAATGGACAGATCATCCAAGATGAAAATAAATAAGGAAACACAAGCTTTAAATGATACATTAAACAAGACGGACTTAATTGATATTATAGGACAACCCATCCAAAAACAATAGAATACACTTTCTTCTCAAGTGTTCATGGGACATTCTCCAGGATAGATCATATCTTGGGTCACAAATCAAGTCTTGGTAAATTTAAGAAAATTGAAATCATATCAAGTATCTTTTTTGACCAGAATGCTATGAGACTAGATATCAATTACAGGAAAAAAATCTGTAAAAACACAAACACATGGAGGCTAAACAATACACTATTAAATAACCAAGAGATCACTGAAGAAATCAAAGAGGAAATCAGAAAATACCTATAAACAAATGACAATGAAAACACGACGACCCAAAACCTATGGGATGCAGCAAAAGCAGTTCTAAGGGGGGAGTTTATAGCAATACAATCCTACCTCAAGAAACAAGAAATAGCTCAACTAGACAACTGAACCTTCCACGTAAAGCAATTAGAGAAAGAAGAACAAAAAACCCCAAAGTTAGCAGAAGGAAAGAAATCATAAAGATCAGATCATAAGTAAATGAAAAACAATAGCAAAGATCAATAAATCTTAAAGCTGGTTCTTTGAGAAGATAAACAAAATTGATAAACCATTAGCCAGACTCATCAAGAAAAAAATGGAGAAGACTCAAATCAACATAATTAGAAATGAAAAAGGAGAAATAAAAACTGACACTGCAGAAGTACAAAGGATCATGAGAGATTACTACAAGCAACTCTATGCCAATAAAATGGACAACCTGGAAGAAATGGACAGATTCTTAGAAAACTACAACCTTCTGAGACTGAACCAGGAAGGAATAGAAAATATAAACAGAACAATCACAAGCACTAAAACTGAAACTGTGATAAAAATCTTCGAACAAACAAAAGCCCAGGACCAGATGGCTTCACTGGCGAATTCTATCAAACACTTAGAGAAGAGTTAACACCTATCCTTCTCAAACTCTTCCAAAATATAGCAGAGGGAGGAACACTCCTAAACTCATTCTACGAGGCCACCATCACCCTGATACCAAAACCAGACGAAGATGTCACAAAGAAAGAAAACTACAGGCCAATATCACTGATGAACATAGATGCAAAAATCCTCAACAAAATACTACCAAACAGAATCCAACAGCACATTAAAACGATCATACACCATGATCAAGTGGGGTTTATCCCAGGAATGCAAGAATTCTTCAATATACGCAAATCAAACAATGTGATAAACCATGTTAACAAATTGAAGGAGAAAAACCATATGATCACCTGAATAGATGCAGAAAAAGTTTCTGACAAAATTCAACACCCATTTATGATAAAAGCCCTGAAGAAAGTAGGCACAGAGGAACTTACCTCAACATAATAAAGGCCATATATGACAAACCCAGGGCCAGCATCGTTCTCAATGGTGAAAAAGTGAAACTATTTCCTCTAAGATCAGGAACAAGACAAGGTTGTCCACTCTCACCACTAATATTCAACATAGTTTTGGAAGTTTTACCAAAGCAATCAGAGAAGAAAAAGAAATAAAAGGAACCCAAATCGGAAAAGAAGAAGTAAAGCTGTCACTGTTTGCAGATGACATGATACTATACATAGAGAAACCTAAAGATGTTACCAGAAAACTACTAGAGCTAATCAATGAATTTGGTCAAGTAGCAGGATACAAAATTAAGGCATAGAAATCTCTTGCATTCCTATACACTAATAATGAAAAATCTTAAAGGGAAATTAAGGAAACACTCCCATTTACCACTGCAACAAAAAGAATAAAGTTCCTACGAATAAACCTACCTAAGGAGACAGAAGACCTGTATGCAGAAAATGATGTCACTGATGAAAGAAATTAAAGAGGATACAAACAGATGGAGAGACATACCATGTTTTTGGCCTGGAAGAATGAACACTGTGAAAATGACTATGCTACCCAAAGCAATCTACAGATTCAATGCAATCCCTAACAAACTACCAATGGCATTTTTCACAGAACTAGAACAAAAAATTTCACAATTTGTATGGAAACACAAAAGACCCCAAATAGCCAAAGCAATCCTGAGAAAGAAAAACGGAGCTGGAGGAATCAGACACCCTGACTTCAGACTATACTACAAAGCTACAATAATCAAGACAGTATGGTACTGGCACAAGAACACAAATATAGATCAATGGAACAGGATAGAAAGCCCAGAGATAAACCCAGGCACATATGGTCATCTTATCTTTGATAAAGGAGGCAAGAATATACAATGGAGAAAAGACAGCCTCTTCAATAAGTGGTGCTGGGAAAACTGGACAGCTACATGTAAAAGAATGAAATTAGAACACTCCCTAACACCATACGCAAAAATAAACTTAAAATGGATTAAAGACCTAAATGTAAGGGCAGACACTATCAAACTCTTAGAGGAAAACATAGGCAGAACACTCTATGACATAAATCACAGGAAGATCCTTTTTGACTCACCTCCTACAGAAATGGAAATAAAAACAAAAATAAACAAGTGGTACCTAATGAAAGTTAAAAGGTTTTGCACAGCAAAGGAAACCATAAACAGGACGAAAAGACAACCCTCAGAATGGGAGAAAATATTTGCAAATGATGCAATTGACAAAGGATTAATCTCCAAAATATACAAGCAGCCTTTGCAGCTCAATATCGAAAAAGCAAACAACCTAATCTAACAATGGGCAGAAGACCTAAATAGACATTCCTCCCAAGAAGATATACAGATTGCCAACAAACACATGAAAGGATGCTCAACATCACTAATCATTAGAGAAATGCAAATCCAAACTACAATGAGGTATCACCTCACACCAGTCAGAATGGCCATCATCAAAAAATCAACAAACAATAAATGCTGGAGAGCATGTGGAGAAAAGGAAACCCTCTTGTACTGCTGATGAGAATGTAAATTGATACAGCCACTATGGAGAACAGTGTGGAGGTTCTTTAAAAAACTAAAAATAGAACTACCATATGACCCAGCAATCCCACTACTGGGCATATACCCTGAGAAAACCATAATTCAAAAAGCGTCATGTACCACAATGTTCATTGCAGCTCTATTTACAATAGCCAGGACATGGAAGCGACCTAAATGTGCATCGACAGATGAATGGATAAAGAAGACGTGGCACATTTATACAATGGAATATTACTCAGCCATAAAAAGAAATGAAACTGAGTTATCTGTAGTGAGGTGGATGGACCTAGAGTCTGTCATACAGAGTGAAGCAAGTCAGAAAGAGAAAAAGAAATCCCGTATGCTAACATATATATGGAATAAAAAAAAAAAAAGGTTCTGGAGAACCTAGGGGCAGGACAGGAATAAAGATGCAGATGTAGAGAATGGACTTGAGGACATAGGGAGGGGGAAGGGTATGCTGGGATGAAGTGAGAGCGTGGCATGGACATATATACACTACCAAATGTAAAATAGATAGCTAGTGGGAAGCAGCCACATAGCACAGGGAGATCAGCTTGGTGCTTTGTGACCACCTAGCGGGGTGGGATAGGGAGGGTGGGAGGGAGACGCAAGAGGGAGGAGACATGGGGATATATGTACACATATAGCTGATTCACTTTGTTATACAGCAGAAAGTAACACAACATTGTAAAGCAATTATACTCCAATCTTTAAAAAAAAAAAAAGGTAAGTGGGGAATGCTCTTTACTGTCAGCCTTGACATTACTACATTACCCAAATAAACTTACTCTCAAGCTTGAAAGAAAAATAATTTTGGAAAAAACCATTTTATTCAAAGCTATAGAATTCTCAACTTGAAAGTGCTCAGTTTTAAAGGAGCATCAAATTTTTTTCTAAGTGAGTGTTCACATTATTTGATGAAAATATTTAATTTTTTAATTTAAAAAGATCTGTATAAAATAAAACTATAAAGATGGTCAATAGGCACAGACAAGAATTTCACAGAAGAAGAAATGCAAATGGCAAAAAACTGAAGATATACTTCACTTCATTAATAATCAGGAAAATAGAAATTATACTACAGTGAAACGACATTTACAACCGCTAAGTAGACCAAAACCAAAGTACAGGCAAAAAACTGGGAAAGCAGAAACTTCAAGCTTGGATGGTGGAGTGTAATTGGCATAACCATCTTGGGAAATAAGCCAATTTGTAATTGGCATAACCATCTTGGGAAATAACTGTCTGATAAAATTAAATATTTGTATAACCTATGACACAGCAGTTTCAATCACAGTTACATAATGTAGAAAAATATTTTTATATTCAGCAAGTAATAGGCAGAAGGCTGTTCATGGCACCATTATTTGTAATAAAAAATGGAAAACATTCAAAGCCTACATTAACAGGAAAATTGAAAAATTATGGAACATACATTTAACACAATATAACAAAAATGGATGGGCCAAAACTACTCTTATAAAAACATCTTAAAAATATAGTGTAGAAGGGACAAAATGTCATATAATTTTTATAAAGCTCAAAACCAAACAAAAACAATATTTTTAATGAATACATACATATAAGGCAGTGCTCTAAAAATAAAAGCAATGAAAGGATAGATAAACAGTAAAATCCGAATAAAAGTTATTTCTAGGGGTAGTAGGAAGGATGAGTTGGTGAGAATGCATTGCTGTATATTTACTTTATGTTTCCCAGATCATTTATATACTCTTCAATGTATAATATTAATTATTACATAAATGAAAAAAATTCTATAACAATGCTATCTAGTCTTGATTTTCTATAAAATCCACCATCAAAACATTACAAAGACATTATTTTGCAATGTGTAACTCAAATTCTTATTCCTAATTATATCAATGATATTAAAGTCAAAGACCTGGTCCTCTCATGTCATATTTGAGAATACTTGAAAAATGAAATTTCTCAATTTGTTTTTAAAGAAATTCCTTGTGTTTTTGATATTGAGCTCACCACTTGACTGTCAGCCAATGAATTTTGGCAAATTCTGTAGATCACAGTATACAATGAAAATGTAGAAAATTTGAGAATTTTTACAACATTAACAGCCACTGTTAAAGATGTGGGTACTTTCTTATGACCTAGCACTTTTCCAGAAAATGTACAGTGACATCTAATTTGCATTTTGGAACTAATTCTGTTTTCTTAGTTTTGCTTTTGTACCATCAGTACATACGTCACTATATATTTTTGCCAGTTTATTTAATGGTGTGTTAAAAATGAATATAAACACTTAAAAATTCCCTTTGTCAAAAGTTTTACAAAGTAATAAATCTTCCTTGTATTTGCCTATCTAAAACATTATATCAAATAAGCAAAATGGAGAGCTTCACAACATTCATACTTCATTAGTTTACTTGAAAACATTTCACATATTCTTAGCATTTGTTATATTAACTGCATTAGATACACAATGCTCCTAATTCTATTTTCGTAGCAGTTTTCACCTAAAAAAAGTGTTACTGTGTTATTGATAAGAAAACAATGAGCTTTTTAGATCTTAGTGTGCCTTTCTCTCTCACATGTTATTCAGTAAAATGAAAAATATTTAATAAGTTGATATCAAGTTTTAATATTAATGTATTAAATATTTCATAAACACATGAAGCATATATACAGAACATGAGAGGTCCATAGAACACCATTTTGAAAACTGCTATACAACCTTAAGTCATGGAAAATGTTGACAATTTTTTAGGAAAAAAAAAAACAGGGGGGACACTTCCAAAGCAACATTCCATATTCATCATAATTCCTGTCTTTCACAGTTTAATTATAGCCTTAATATTTTAAATGAAATAAAAAGAAAATGTAATGCAAGATATGATTCTGCCCAAAAGGGTTACATTTTTAACTTTTCCCCACAAAATAATAAGCAAGATAAAGCTAATCCACATCCTAGAACTGTGAGCAGAATACAGGGATAGTTTGTTCCATTATAGTATACTGAGAAAGAAAAGGTAAGTGCCCTAAGCTATCTATTGCTGCATAAGAAACTACATCAAAACTGGTGACTTGGGGCTTCCCTGCTGGCGCAGTGGTTAAGAATCCCCCTGCCAGTGCAGGGGACACGGGTTCGAGCCCTGGTCCCGGAAGATCCCACATGCCGCGGTGCAGCTGGGCCCGTGAGCCACAATTACTGAGCCTGCGCGTCTGGAGCCTGTGCTCCGCAACAAGAGAGGCCGCAATAGTGAGAGGCCCGCGCACTGTGATGAAGAGTGGCCTGCACTTGCCACAACTGGAGAAAGCCCTCGCACAGGAACTAAGACCCAACACAGCCATAAATAAATAAATAAATAAAATTTAAAAAAAACAAAAAAAACTGGTGACTTAAAACATTTATTATCTCACAGTTTTATAGCTCAGGAATCTGTGTGTGGCTTATCTGGGTACTCTGTTTCAGGGTTTCTTAGAAACAGAAATCAAGGTGTCCACCATGCTGCAGTCACCTTGAGGATCAACGAGGAAAGAGTCACTCACACTTCCATGTTCACTCTTGTTTGTTAGATTCTGTTCCTCATGGGCAGTTGAACAAGGAGTTTCAATTCCTTGCTAGCTGCTGGTTGAAGGTAAGCCCCAGTTTCCTGCCATGTATACCTCCCCATGGAGAAGTTCACAACATGGCAGCTTGTTTCATTAGAGCTAGCAAGTGAGAAGGCAAGAGACAGTGTAAGCAAGATAGAAGCCAGTCTTTATAACCTAATTTTGGAACTGATATCCATCATTTTTGCCATATTCTACTTATTGGAATCAAGTAACTAGTTCTAGCCCACATACAAGGGGAGAGGGTTTTTATAGTGAAAACCAGGAAGTGGGATTGTTGGAAGCCATTTTAATGGCCTCAGAATAACACATTTATTTCTGAATTTTCATCTACATCCCAGGTTTCAAAGCGTGAATACTGATAACAGAATCTTAACTATAATACAATGATAGGTACAATTTTACAATAGTTTAAGGAAGTCTAAATGATGTTGAACTATGTGTTTGGCTAACTGACTTTTTAAATGCTAAAGCCAAAAGTTAATGGGAGATTTAGGCTAAATATTAAGAAGTGTCATTTATGTCTGGTTGTTTTTGTTGTTACTGCCATTATATTATAATTTAAAGCAGTATCCATGTCATATTCCTGATTTTAGGTGAAATGCTTGGTCATTAAATATGACATTTGATATAGTTTTTGGTAGGCAGCATTTACATAACAAAGAAAGTTTTAATCTATTTTTAGATTTTTTTGAAGTTTTTATATTACATTTGTATTTTGAACTATTTCACATGCATTTTATCTACATGCAAAAGTAGTAACTTTTTTTCTGTAGTTAATGAATGTGGCAAATTACATCAATGATGTCTTTCATGTTGCACCATCCTTGAATTCCTGAGATATACACACAACCACATATACATATTTCAAGAAAATATTTTAGGTACATAATTAAAACATATGTAGTATATAGCTCACATTCCATTGATCTGCACATTTATCCTTACACCAATACAACCCTGCCTTCATTACCGTAGATTATAATTCTCTTGAAATCACATGGTGTAAATCCTCCTACTTTGTTCTTGTTCTAAATTGTTTTGGATAATGTAGGTCATATGAATTTACACATACATTTTAGACCATGCTTCTAAATTTCTAGGAAAAAAAAAAACACTTCTGAGATTTTCATTTAGATTGCATTAAATCTTCACATCAGTTTAGAGACACATTTCATCTTAATAATATTGAGTCTTTTGGTCAATGAACACAGTAAATTTCTCTGCTTCTTTAATTTCCCTCAGAAGTGTTTTAAAATTTTCAGTGTATAGGTCTAACACATATTCTGTCCATTTTTTCTAAGTATTTTGTGTATGTATGATTTCATTTTGGATGCCTTGTAAATTATGTTTTATAATTTCAAATTCCTATGTTTGTTGATAATACAAGAAACAAAATTAATGTTACATTGGTCTTTATTTCCCAAATTTGCTAACTCCATGAATTAGTACTAGTTGTTTTAAGTATATTCTTTATTATTTTTATCCCTGGATTATTATATCCTCTATTTATAAAGACAATTTTACTTCTTTTTCAAGTCTCTTAAAGAAGTTTTAAAACATGCTTCCTGGTAATAGGACGACAGGTGAAAAAATGCACAGCTTTCACTTAGCTTTAACTATGTGGAGGCACTTGATACCTACCAAAAAGAACCTCTGAATTATGAATGACCAGATTGGCTTAGGACAATCTTTGTATGTCTTATATTTCCCTTTTCCTAGTAAAATCAATTTTTTTTTGAGAGAGAGAGATATATAATCTCCCTAAGTGGGGGGAGGGGGAGGTCAAAAAAAACTAAAGAGAAATAAAATGGGATACTAAAATATATACAACTGATAAAAAGAAAGAAGAAATATGGGAATATTGAACAAAAAATAGAAATAGCCAAACCAAAAATAATGATAAAATGACAGAAGTAAATCAAATTATATCAATAATCATATATGTAACTGGCGGGAAAAAAGACCTAAGTATATGCTATCTATAAGAAACCTCTCAAGTATATGAAGACATAGAGAGTTTAAAAGTAAGAGGTTGGAAATAGGTGAACCATGAAACAGTTATCAAATAGGCACTGGGAAGATTAATGGTTCTACCAAGATGCAGTAACAGGGCCCAGATTTAATCTCCTTCTTGAAAAAAAAATATACAGAAAGAAATGCCTGAAACAATGGTTTTCAAGACACTGGATATCAAGCAACAAAGGATAGTGTTCCCTGAGATAAGGGAAAATGAATGAGCTGAGCCCTACGATTGCCCCAGCTTAGTGTCCTGTCTTACTCTACTCAGGCTGCTATAATAAATACCACAGACTGGGTGGTTTAAACAACAGAAATTTATTTCTCACAGTTCTTGAGGCTGTGATGTTTAAGATCAAGTGCTGGCCAATTTTATTTTTGAAAAGGACTCCCTCCCTGGCTGGCAGACAGCCACCTTCTACCTTACTCTTGCATGGTGGAGAGAAACAGAGAGCTATGGTGTCTGCTCCCTTTCTTATAAGGGCACTAGCTCTATCAGATTAGGGACCCACTCTTATGACCTCATTTAACCTTTATTGTCTCCTGCTAGGCCCTATCTCTAAACACAATAACACTAGGAGTTAGGGCTTCACCATATGAATTTTGGGGGCACACAAACATTCAGTCCATTACATATCTTGAGAGAGTTTGCAGACCATAGTGCAAGGAGGAGAACCCTACGTGAAGTCTGGCAGTTAAGGAGATGGAGCTGAGAGTTTGGCAAGATCAGTGTAACTAGAATTTATAGAAGGTAGTATTGGAGAGGAGAGAGCTGTACAGAGAAGAACCCTGGAAACATGCATAGGTCACCCTGAAAAAATTTGGCAGAATACTAATCATAGCATGGGTGAGGAAGTTACCCAAGACCGAAGATAGAATCTCCTAAAAAAGAAGAGGGAAGAGTGCCTGGCACTCTCATAAGGCATGAAAATGTGCCTGTTCTCACCAACCAAATTAAAAATTCTTATAATTCAAGGTACATTAAATAGAGTATTCAGAGAGGTCTTGGTAGTGAAGAATAATTAGCCTAAGAATAAAAGATGCTCTGATCCAGATTAACAAATCTTAAAAGCAATACCCAATAGAATTAAACTGTTTCCAAGTTGAAAACCACCAACCTAGGTAATTCTTCAAAACTTCCTAGCAAGGCACCAAAATTTCACTTAGAGCTCAGTCTTTAAATAATGTGTTTTTCTTAACATACCTCTGATTCCACAAAGTACGAAAATAGGAAGCTGTTTTTCAAGAAAAAATTTTTTTTAAATTTCTATAGAATGTTAGAAACATTAATTACTCATAAAATAGCATTAATGGCTCATCTAGTTATTTAATGACCAGAGATTATTCACACTTTGGGCTCCTAACATCTCTTTTTGATTATCTTAATGGAGTAGGAAAAATTTCAAAATGTGCTATTATTTCTGATCAATTATATTTTAAAGTACTGTATTAAATATTTTTTTCAAAGAGGAACTTGCTAAAAGTTATCAAATTATATACTAGAAAATTAAGCCATTCTATATAATTTAATAGCTTAATCTGAAATTTTAAAAGGGAACCAAATGGAATAGTCTCTCATTCGTAAGTTCAGCATACAAACTGACTAAAGATTTCCACCATTAGGATGATGAAAGTTAAGATTAAAATGTGACTAACTACTTCTATATAATGTGCCTAATGAGCACAGTTGCAAAATATATTATCCCCAAAGTGACATTTTTTCTCAAAAGTAAGTTAGATAATGGCAGCAAGTCAAGGCTTACAGTAATAATACATTTTTGCATCTAGACAGAAACATTTTTAGATTCAATGATTCTTATATTAATATATACTTTTATAAGGTAATCCTTTAATTTTACTTTTTAAGAAAACATTGAGAGACATTGGCAAATGTCTCTAAACCATGGTATAGAGTATGCTTAAATTATAGTAAAAATGCTAAGATAAAATTCAATTTGTCTAAAATGGACACATTTAGCACAGTACTAATTTTTTGGAAAAAGGCTTCAGTTCTATGAAATCATGTAAACATGAGAGTTCTTATTAAAACTATTAAGTACAATTATAGATTAAATTAAGATCTATTTTTACTGCTAAATTTCCTTTTTACCTTACAAAGGAGATGTATTCTCATTTTATACAGATTACGGTCTCAGCTTGTTAGAACTCCTGAAATTAGTGAAGAAACATATTTAATGTATGGACCCAGGTTTATTCTTATGGAACATCCTTTTTTCCCATGGTTTCAAGAAATAACTTTCTTTCAGCTTTGCTCCTTTTGCAGAACAAATAGAACTTGTAGAGTCTGTTTTGCAGTCTGGAAAATAACATGGTCATTTTGGGGGAAATATCATGGAATTCCTGCTAACCAAGAATCCAGTGTTCTTCCCAGATATATTAGTGGGCAAATTTGGTTACAAGTAATACAAACAAATCAAATCAATTTAACTAATAAAGATGATTTAATTAAAAAAAAAAAGACCTAGAACAGGTCCCAAGGTCACCTGGATTGAGCGATTCAAACAGAATCTGGATTTGCTTTCTTTGACTCTCCATTTCTCTTCTGTTTGTGAGTTGCCTTATTACCTCTAGTTCTTTCATATCAACTGTACCTAGCTGTAGTCATCTGTATAGAATCATCCTCATAACTTTTAATTCAAGGGAAAAGAGTATATGCCTCCTTTCAATTTGAAAAATTCCAGCAGAAGACTGATTTATTTGGCTTAATTTGGCTTGTGTCAAATTCTTAAACATTTGCTGTGATTACTGTATCTAGAGGGATAGCTCTGCAGCTGGTTTATCTTGCATCATGTGCTTTCTTCTGGATCAAAGGAGGACAGTAAACTATGTGAATTTGAGATTGTTTTGGTTACTCAAGGCTGGTAAGAGGGGCATAAAGAAGACAACTTGATACTACTTTTAAGAAAATGAATGTTTAATTAATCAGCAATTTAATGTAGACAACCCCTAAGCTTTTATATTCAAAATTCAGACATTTAAAAATTTAGTGAATTTAATGATCACTATTAAGAATGCTCTTAAACTTAGTCAATGGAATTCCTTTAATTATTTAAACTACATTTTTAGATTTAACATATTTGAGTATCATTTTCAATATCTGATATAACAAGTAAACAACAGTTAACCAATCAAGTATCTTTAATAAATGTATTAGATACCTATGGCTCCTTTGAAAAAATACCCATTTTCATCTGCCCATTTTTTAATTGGGTTGTTTATTTATTTTTGAAATGTCATCCAAACTGGAAGAGAAGAAGTAAAAGTGTCACTATTTGCAGATGACATGATATTATATACAGAAAACCCTAAAGTCTCCACCAAAAATCTATTAGAACTAATAAATGAATTCAGTAAAGTTGCAGAATACTAGATTAATATACAGAAATCTGTTGCTTTTCTATACACTTTATAAAGAACTATCAGAAAGAGAAAGCAAGAAAAAAAATCCATTTAAAGTCTCATCAAAAAGAATAAAATACCTAGGTATAAAGGTAACCCAGGAGGTGAAAGACCTATACTCTGAAAACTATAAAACATTGATAAAAAATTCTGAAAATGATACAAATAAATGGAAAGATATCCCATGTTCTTGGATTGAAAGAATTAATATTATTAAAATGGCCATACTACCCAAGGCAATCTACAGATTTAATGCAATCCCTATCAAAATAGGCATGACATTTTTCACAGAACTAGAACAAATAATCCTAAAATTTACATGGAACCATAAAAAACCCCGAATTGCCAAAACAATCTTGAGAAAAAAAAAGGAGCTGGAGGTACTCTCTGACTTCACACTATACCACAAAGCTACAGAAGTCAAAACATCATGGTACTGGAACAAAAATGGACACATAGATCAATGAAACAGAATACAGAGCCCAGAAATAAACCCACACTTACAGTCAATTAATCTATGACAAACGAGGCAAGAATATACAATGGAAAAAAGACAGTCTCTTCAATAAGTGGTGTGGGGAAAACTGTACAGCTATATGTAAAATAATGAAATTAGAACATTTCTTCACACCATATTAAAAAAATAAACTAAAAATGGATTGAAGACCTAAATGTAAGATCTGAAACCATAAAACTCCTAGAAAAGAACATAGGCAGAACACTCTTTGACATAAATTGTAGCAATATTTTTTTGGATCTGTCTCTTAAGGCAAAAGAAATAAAAGCAAAAATAAACAAATGGGACCTAATTAAAATTAAAGCTTTTACAGAACAAAGGAAACCACTGACAAAATGAAAAGACAATCTACTGAATGGAAGAAAATATTTACAAATGATGTGGCTGATAAAGGGTTAATATCCAAAATTTATAAACAGTTCATACAACTCAACATCTTCCTGGATTCTCAACTTTTAATCATAAATATTCTGTAACCATCAATAAGTCCTATGTGCTTTGTCTAAAGCAGGAATTGTTAAAATGTGTTACAAAGACTTCTGGGGGCACCTGAGATACTTTCAGGTGAAGCATGAGGTAAAAACTATTTTCAGAATCATACTAAGATGTTATTTGCCTTTTTCACTATATTGATATTTCTACTGCTGGTAGAAAAGCATTAATGGATACTGGTAATAGTAAGTGCCTTAGCATGAAGCAAAGCAGAGGCACAGAACTATACCAGTAGCCATTGTATTCTTGACTTCCATGTACTAGCACTAAAAAAATCAAATCAAATTAAATTTAAAAAAAATCAGTTTAAGACTTTCTTTGATGAAGCAGTCAAATATATTCATTGTATTAAATCTCAACCAGAGTACACATCTTTTTAAAATTCTGTGTGACAAGATGAGAAGTGCACACAAAGCACTTCTGCTTCATACTGAATTGTCTCAAGGAAAATCATGCATGTGATTGTTTCAACTGTGAGTGGAATTAGCTGCTTTTTTGTCATGGAACACCATTTTGTTTGAAAGAATGACAGACTAACTGTGGCTATTTGGATATTAGTATTTGGCAGACATTTTCTCAAAAATTAATGAAGTGAGCTTATAGCTCCAAGCTTAACTATGGCATTTGTTATCAATAATAAAATTTGAGCTTTCAAGTGAAAATCAGAATTTTGGAAAACTTGTATCTACTACTATGAATTTGAGAACATCCCAATACTTAGTTTTCTGTTGAAATTAGTGGTGATATTAAAGAATGGGGGGACATTGTATAATGAAGTGTGTTAACATTTAGAAGAGGTACATAATTCAATGAATCAGTATTTTCTAAATGTGGTTTCAAATTCTATGATGTGACTGTCATTTAAGAAGTTATCAATTATTTTTGATTTTTTGGTGTGGTGTCCAAGAAGAGTATCTACAATCATATGAAGATACTATCAAAATACTCCTCTCTTTTAAAACTGTGTATCTGTTTGAGGCTGACTTACCTTCATATATGTTGCAGGAGGCCATCAGAAAGATGTGACCACCACTTGACCTGAGAGATAAATCATGGGCAATGGGAGCTCTCCACCCCCTCCCCTTTCCTTGAAATGTGTGTTCTGCTTGCCTTCTCCTCTCCCAGAAGCTGCTCCAAGGATAGAGCCTTGAATAGAAATGTGTTGTTGAGGCTATCTGGATTGGGTACCTGACTAAACCCAGTTAAGGCCTCCATATACACTTTTAAGATTCTGGCGAGTGGGTGCAGAATTCTATTCATCTTGCAGCTGCCCAAGATAAGCCTTATAAGTTTCCTTATTAAATCTGCCACCTACCAATCTGGAGTGGTGTGCCTGTTTCTTCTGTCTCTCCATGCCCTCTGTGAATACGGGGGTGGTTTCAGATTACAACTGGGAAACTCTCAAGGAGGTTTGTGAACCAACAATATACTTCAACCAAAATATTACAACAAAGATAATGCAGAGGCAGATAGAAGATTCCAGTTGCCATCTATTCATCCAAATATCATAGGGATATGTGAAAATGTAAAATAATGTTATTTTTCTCACTGAACATTTTATTTGGTAAAACATAGTAATTTTTATGAAGTATCTAAATTTCTTTCAATACATAATAGATTATTATTTTGAGATTTAAGAAATATTTTTAAATGTATCATTTTAAATTTCTAATACATTCACTGTCAATAGATATAACCCACATTAACAAAAGTTTTTGAGTCCTCAATAATCTTTGAGAGTGTGACGTGATCCTAAGATGAAAAACATTTATGATCACAGATCAAAAATAATCTGAATATCGGTAAATTGCACTTGTATTACTATGCCGACGTAATTACTATATATTGTACAATGTTGGGCCCGGCACTACACAATAACAATTCTTTATCATTCCAATGCTAGTGCTGATAGCATTCAACAAAGAATCCTCCTCACATCAAATCGGAATACGTTTGAAAAATTACACTCCAAAAATGGCACAGAAAGTGATGTATATTGTCTCTTTCATATGTGGGTACGGTGCACCATCTATATTTTGAATTTCCTTTTTTACTTTACAGATGTATAAAGGACTGCCTCCTTTACGTTGCCAGTATTTCACATTTTATTACATATTATGTCTGATGTTTGGAGTTAGTTCCATTCTCCATTTTCTCGAAACCACCTTCCTATTCTAATTTGGACTAGTGTCTTCGTATTTTGAATAAAGGTTGACTTTTTACGTGAGTTTCTAATCATCTCTCTTTGCTTCTTGCATTTTAGAACTTTATTATAATAGTTTTTTCATGTCTCAACCATACCATCTTTTCTTGTAGTCTATTTCCTCCCTCCCCTCTCTGCTCTCCAAAACTTCATCCTGCTGCTCCTTTCTGGAATGGTTGCTCCTATCTCTTCTGCCTAGCTGCCATCCTGCCTCCCTGGAATGAAATGAAGTAATTGATTCTTGACTTTTTTCTCTTGTGTATTATGCCAGATTTCTATTTTTGTCTTTAGTTCTCAGAATTTTGACTATGATGGTTCTTGATTTCTTTGAGTTTTTCCTTGAGTTCGCTCAACTTCATGAATTTTTAGGTTTAAGTGTTTTGCCAAATTTGGAAGATTTTCATCCATTAGTTCTTTTGAATAATTTGTCTAACCCTCTTTTTCCTCTCCTTCTGGGACCTTAATGACACAAATCTTAAAACTTTTGTTATAGTTCCACTCGTCTTTGTGGCTCTATTCATTTGTCTTCAGTCTTTTTTCTCTCTTTTGTTCAGACTGGGTAATTTCCGTTGTCCTATTTTCAAGTTCACTTATTTTTTGCTCTGTCTTCTCCATTCTTGTATTGGGCTTATCCACTGAGTTTTAAATTTTTTTATCAGCTATTGTATTTTGTTGAGACACTCTACTTCTTTGCTGAGACTATATTTTTCATTCATTTCAGGAATTTTTTTGTAATTCCTCATCCAGCATTTTTATCACTGCTGCTTTAAAATCTTAGTCAGATAATTCTAACATCTTTGTCATCCTGGTGTTGGCCTCTATTGATTGCATTTTTAAATTCAGTTTGAGATCTTTATGGTTCTTTGTATGACAAGTAGTTTTTCTTTTTATTGAATCCTGGACATTTTGGAAGTATTATATAATGAGACTCTGGTACTTATTTAAAGCTTCTGCTTCAGCTAGTTTCCTCTGGTAGCATTCCTGCTGGGGAAAGGGAGTGTGTTGCCTCATTTTCCAGGAGGACTGGAAGTCCAGAGTCCCCCACTCAGCCTTTGTTGACACCCAAAGAGAATGCTCTTTGTTATGGCTAGGTGGAGGTGGAAGTTCTGGTTTCCATTAGGCCTTCAATGGTACCTCTTTGTCTGGAAGGGTTAGGAGTGTGTCATTACTGCATCCTATTGACATCTTCGGTGAAAGTGGCCTCATAACTGGGCAGAGGTAAAATTCTGACTTTTTCCTTTGCCTTTTATGGCATTTTTAGCACAGAGAAGTGTCTCATTACAGAGAGGTTGGTTTGGAAACCCAAGCTTCTCATGTCATTCCCATAGACACCACAAGGTTGGCTTTGTTACTACCTGGATGGATGAAAGGTCTGGATTCCTCCTAGACTTTCTCTCATACCGCCCTAGTGGGGAAGTTGGGAAGCTTCATTACAGGATGATGATACTGGAAATCTAAGCTCCCATGTGGACTTTACTATCATGGTTGGCAGTAGGACCTTAGTTTTTTCTGTACTATTTAGCTAGAGTAAAGCTGTTCATTGTAGCACTATTTACAATAGCCAGGACATGGAACGTACCTAAATATCCATCAACAGATGAATGGATAAAGAAGATGTGGCACATATATACAATGGAATATTACTCAGCCATAAAAAGAAATGAAATTGAGTTTATCTGTAGTGAGGTGGATGGACCTAGAGTCTGTCATACACAGTGAAGTAAGTCAGAAAGAGAAAAACAAATACTGTATGCTAACACATATATATGGAATCTAAAAAAAAAAAAAAAAAAAGTACTGATGAACCTAGTGGGAGGTCAGGAATAAAGACGTAGACATAGAGAAGGTACTTGAGGACCCAGGGGTTGGGGGGAAGCTGGGCTGAAGTGAGAGTAGCATCGACATATATACACAACCAAATGTAAAATAGTTAGCTAGTGGGAAGCAGCAGCATAGCACAGGGAGATCAGCTCAGTGCTTTGCGATGACCTAGAGGGGTTGGATAGGGAAGATGGGAGGGAGGCTCAAGAGGGAGGGGATATGGGGACATATGTATGCATATGGCTGATTCACTTTGGTGTACAACAGAAACTAACACAGTATTGTGAAGCAATTATACTCCAATAAAGATCTATTAAAAAAAAAAAAGCTGTTTTGTAAAAAAGCTTTCTATTTTATGAGGCTGTCCCTTTCCTGGAACTTTGGCTAGATATGCAGGCTTTGGGGGAAATTTTTTTGTCTGTGTATTGGTGTTTTCAGGTGTCAACCTCTTCAGTCTCAAGTCTGGGAAACATGGGGCAAAAAGAAAAACCAGGAACTAAAAATCATGCCATTCATTAGGTTTTGATGTCTCTAGTCATTCTGCCTCCCTCTCTCCAACCTTCAGAATTTTATGTTTGTTTTAAATATCTAGGGGTTTTATTTGTATTTAGTGGGAGGAGGGAAAGAACTTTACTCCATTTTTATCAAAAGCAGAAGTCCTCAATTTTTAATAATTAATTAATTAATTAACTATTTTGGACTTTCTTCTTCAAATTGTAGGTATTTCTTATTGTATGTTCTTGATTTCTTGTGTGGATGGAATGTGTACAGTGCTGTATAATGAACAGGCAAGGTGCTGGCTTTTACAATGTAATACCCTGAAATGCCAAGACATAGCTTTCTTGTTGTCTTCTGTGGTGCTAAGACTCACTTGGATTGAGATTTCTGTACCTAGTACAATAAGCTAAGGAAAGGAGATGAGTCTCATAATACATACATTGTCACTGAAGTCCCAATCTTATACATTTATATTAGTCGGGTTTCTGATGCAGTAAAAGTACAAAGCAAACAATACCCAAACCTTGTGTTTTACAACAACTAATATTTATTTTTCTTGTTCTCTGCTCAGTGGGTAGGTCAAAATTGGCTCTAGGCTGTGAGTCTGGTAGGGTTCTTCTCTACGTATCTCATTCTGGGACTAGCAGCAAGACTATGCTCTTCTCATGGGGACAGCCGAAGATGGCAGAAGTACAAGAAGTCAAGTTCATTCACCCATGCACATCTAAAGCTTCTATTTGCCTCATACTGTCTAACATTCTACTGGCCAAAACTAATCATATGGCCAAGTGCAATATGAATGGGGCAGGGAAATATATTCTGTGCACTATAGTCAGAGGCACTCCAATGTCAAATTGTAAAGAGCCTGGATATGTGATTCTATAATAGTGAGAGAGTAAAGATTGGGGACAATTAATCACTCTACCACAATTAACATTATGTCCAGAAGAGAAGAAGCAATTTTGAGCTAGAAAATCATTACCATTAATGTCTGCTCCACCAAATACCTCAAAGAAAAATGACAGAAATATATCAGTTACTGCACATGAAACTACTCTGAAACTCTAAGGCATCATTCAAATGTAAAGTCATGTATATCTTCAAATGAAAACAGAATAAGTAAATGCATTGATTATTACATCTTCCAGTACAGTTTCATTTAAACAGTAGTCCCTCGAAGTAACCAAAAGGAAAAAATGTTTGAAAGAAAGCCTGATTTATGGTACTCAAATTTCTAAAGCCAACTCCATTGAATTGTAATAAAATAAAATGGAAATTTGTCAGTTGCTCAGCTTGGCTAATTACATTTTTCAAACTTACTTATATTAACTGCCTAATTCTTAAAGCTTCACTTCACTTACTACTGTGGAAACCCAAATGTGACACATTCTATTTTAAAAGGCATAGAAAAGTCACACTATGTCAAATAACTCCTTAAAGAAATAGCCCAAGGTTATACTGACATGCAGAAAATGAAGTGGAAAATTGAGATAATTATTTAGATAAATCAAGCGAAAAATAATATTAACCTTTGCCCCAATTGCTTGAAAATTCTGGACAATCAAAATGAATTCTAAAATGTCAGTTGTTTCAAATCTCTTAGCCAATTTCTGAATAAATTTATGATGAAGTGTATTATTATTTAGAAAGAAAAATATTGTACTCCTAGTTTGTGGTACCATAGACCTTATATGCTAAACCTGTTTTTCACTTTACTTTTCTACTTTTTCTGTTTCTATTGAATATTTGTCCCAGACAAAAGCTCCATAATTTTATCTGTTTGTAATTCTTTTCCACTTAGAATCTCCATTTTGAAGGAAGGACAGGATTAGCTTTGCTGTTATTAGGTCAGATTCATGGGCTACCTTATTGTTTTATACTTTTCACTGTGATAATGCATGATATACTGGACAGAGAATTCTTTCTCAGCCTGAATCAATGAAATTGTTCATTGAAACAAAAAAGCTACCACCTTATAAGCACCTCTACCAAACTAGAAAGCAGCTAGAAAATATGTCTAATGCAGCATGGTATAGTTCATATAATTGGTAAGTTGTACAAATGGAAACTAAAAGACCTCTTCTAAGTCATGTTCATTTAACAATACAAGCTAGTGTACATTGCGTAATTAATATATCAGCTACTACACTAGTTGCTTTACAAGTATTTTCCTCTTCTCCCAACAACCTGAGCTAAATTCAATTACCACCAATTTCTAAATAAGAAAATAAGATGTAGAGAGATGGATAACTGTGAAAGGAGAAAACTATTTCTCTACTCACAACACTTCTGACACCAAATGTGTGGACTTTCCACAACAAGATTTTCTTCAGTTCTCTGTGGACACCAGCTGGGTGTCCTACATTTTAATTCAATTCTCAAACTACCTGGAATTACTGCAGACTCCACAGTTTAAGAGCTCAGTCCCACAGGACTTCCTCCCCCAACCCACTTCAGAGGCCAATCACAAGTAGTGGGTTCCTAGGTTACCTATACCTCTGTCGAATTTGGCTACAAATCAGGAGTTGCCATGACCCCTTCCCTCAGGTTCAATAATTTGCTAGAAGAGCTCGCAGAATTCAGGGCAACACTGTACTTGCTACTCCCTATTTATTATAAGGAACACAACTTAGGAACAGTCAAATGAAAGAGATACATACGGCAAGATATGGGTAAGGTGTGCAGAGCTCTCATATTCTCTCCAGGCAGACCACTCTCCAAGGACCTTGATGTGTTCACCACCCTGAAAGCTCTCCAAACCCCTTCCTAAAGGGTTTCTAGGGAGGTTTCATTAAGTAGGCACGATTAATTAGATCATTCACCACTGGTAATTAACTCAACCCCCAGCCACTCTTTCCTGGAGGTTGGGAGTGGGGCTGAAAGTTCCAACCCTCCAATCACAAGGTTGTCTCCTGTGGAAACCAGCCACCATTCTGAAGCTACCTAAGGGCCCATCAAGAGTCACCTGATTAACATAAACTCAGGTATGATTTAAAAGTGAATTTTATGAAGAGCAAAAGACACTCTTCTCACCCTCATCACTCAGGAAATTACAAGGGTTTTAGGAGCTCTGTCCTAGCAACTGGTAGTGAACACCAAATATATATTTCCTACTATATCACAATATCACACTTGTCCAAGATCCATTGAATATATAAAAGGAAGAACCCTAATAGTGCTAATCTGGCACCTTAAATTAAATTCCATATGGTTTCTTATATGTGCATAAGTATTTGGAAGGAGTTACATGACACCAACAACATGATGTCCTTTTGCTTCATGTCTACTAGATTTAGAACATTTAGAACCTTTCCTGAGATAAGAACTTGTGTGCTGGTGGTAGCTTATTTGGAAGGTAATCCCAGGAAGCACAACTGAGGCAGTGGAGTGATGAGACAGGAAGAGAAGAAATTTTTAAATTGTTTTATTAAACTAACTTTTGTAATGGACAACTAGGAGTCAATTGAATTGGGTATCCTCCCAGGAATTCTACAGAATGTGCCTTAGACTTATATCACCAAAGAAGGGGAAGTCTGGGGCCTTTATCCAACCTCCATTTTCCCTCGTTGAGGTTTACCAGCATAGGCATTAACTTCCCGGAACTTCTAAGTTGCAGCTACATGTGGTCTAAGTGGCATTCTATGGCTTAGGAGGAAGTCCTCAGGTACAAAAGCAAACCAATACCAAGGCACAAAGCTTGAGATATGATGGAAATGACAGGCTCAGCTGGGCTGAAATCATGTAGACTGAGGGCATGCTATGCATCTACTATTGTCACATTTCCCAAGTGCCCAGGATTGCCCCATGAACTCAAAGAGGCACTCTCAGGAATTTAGATTTTTCAAAGGAAACCCAGTGACATCTCTTGGATACTGTTTTATAAACTACTTTCATTTATGTGTATTTTTTCAAATAGCTATTAAGTTGTCATGATATAAGTACTTATTTAGGTATTTATTAACTATTTAATCAATAGAGCTGTTAGAATTTTTTTGGAGGGAACTAGTAATGCCATGAAAGTATTACTGAGACACTAAGGGCATCGTGAACCAAGAATATTTGGGAAACTCTCTGCTACTGTATGAACCCCCATCAAAAATTTAGTTTGGATGTCAAAATCGATGGTGCCATGCAAACACCAAGAGAGAATGAGAAGTTTTATTACTCACATGATAAGGCTTTCTGGGGGCGGGGGTGCAGAGAAGGTCCAAAAATGGTTTGAGTGAGCAAAGAAAGAAGACTGGCTTGGAGTTTTTATGGTGGTTCAGGGATAGAAGCAGGATGGAAGAACATGGCTTGAATCTCTCACTAGTTGCAAAGGTCTGAGAATCTGGGTTTTTCTTTATCAGCTTCCTCAGATGTGGGACAGAGGGGGGAAAGGGAGAGTGAGCTTTAAAAGCTGTCAGCAAATATAAAAAACGGAGTCAGACTCTATTATATTACCTAAGTTCTTTTTATACTTTAATAAGTGATCACACTTGGATTTAATTCAAACATACAATGAATTAATGTCATACATCTAACATATTTTATATATATAATATATATATATATATATATATATATATATACACACACACACACATATATATGTTCACTTGGACATTTGAAGTATAGCCAACAAGTGTCCATCAAAAGTTAAGCATCAAGCTAGGGGCTGGATAACCCTGATATGATCTCTAGTGAAATTTATAATCTAAATGAGGAGAGCCATAAATGCAAACTAGAAATGAGTTTAAAACTGTGGTAAATGTTATGAAGGTTACAAGGAGGATGCTATATTACAAAGCAACACAGGGGATCTATTTTGTAATATGTTGTCTTTTAAGGCCTCACTGAAAAAAAGTGATTTCTATGCACGGTCCTAAAGGATGAAAAGGAGCTGATCATATGGTGGAATAAGGGAAAACTGTTCCATGCAAATTGAATACGGATAGAAGGTAGAGCTTGAAATGAGCTAAGTGTGTTCTAGAAACTGAAGGAAGTTTGGTATGATTAGAAATTAGTGTCTAAGAAGTAGGAACAGCATGCTGTGAGATTTGAGAAGTTGGTGAGGAGTTTGGCATTTATTTTAAGTGCCTTGGGAGCCACTGAATGCTTTTTAAGCAAGGGAGTAGCCTGATGTGCTTTTAAAAGACCGAATAGGGCTATAGAGATCTCTAGTTGGTATTACTGAAGAAAAGAATATGTTGTTGAATAAAGAAAAATGCTATCATGAGAAAGCAGAAAAAGAGCAACCAAAATACAATGCATTTTTCAAAAAGGAGTATTAACACTGATGATATTTTTAGAGACTATTTTTTATTTCATTACTCATGAACCATCTAATACATGTTTTAGGAAGGATATGGATGGACTGGTAAGGGAAAAGAAGTCAATTATTTTTGCCAAACAGATAAACGTATTCCACATTAAAGATTAAAGGATGAGTGTCTGTTATATATTTTTCCCTACCTGTCTATACAGAAAGAGTTTGAGTGAAAATTAACTGTAGATATTATACTCTGTCTTTAATACTCCATATTTTAAAACACTGATGTTAATTGTGAAAATTTCTGATCAGAAACTGAGATAACGCTCACTGATTTTAAAGTGTTATCTAATAATTAAACTTACACCTTTAAAAGATTGAGTTAAATATTGTTTTATGAATTTTAGGGTTTTTTTTAACATCTTTATTAGAGTATAATTGCTTTAAAATGGTGTGTTAGTTTCTAACAAGTGAATCAGCTATACATATACATATATCCCCATATCTCCTCACTCTTGTGTCGCCCTCCCATCCTCCCTATCCCACCCCTCTAGGTGGTCACAAAGCACCGAGCTGATCTCCCTGTGCTATGTGGCTGCTTCCAACTAGCTATCTATTTTACATTTGGTGTGTAAATATGTCCATGCCACTCTCGCTTCGTCCCAGCTTACCCTTCCACCTCCCTGTGTCCTCAAGTCCATTCTCTACATCTGCGTATTTATTCCTGTCTTGCCCCTAGGTTCTTCACAACCTTTTTTTTTTAGATTCCATATCTATGTGTTAGCATAAGGTATTTGTTTTTCTCTTTCTGACTTACTTCACTCTGTATGACAGACGCTAGGTCCTTCCATCTCACTACAAATAACTGTTTCATTTCTTTTTCTGGTTGAGTAATATTCCATTGTATATATGTGCCACATCTTCTTTATCCATTCATCTGTCAATGGACACTTAGGCTGCTTCTATGTCCTGGCTATTGTAAATAGAGCTGCAATGAACATTGTGATACATGACTCTTTGAATTATGGTTTTCTCAGGGTATATGCCCAGTAGAGGGATTGCTGGGTCATATGGTAGTTCTAGTTTTAGTTTTTAAGGAACCTCCATACTGTTCTCCATAGTGGCTGTACCAATGTACATTCCCAACAAAAGTGCAAGAGGGTTTCCTTTTCTCCATAACCTGTTCAGCGTTTATGGTTTGTAGATTTTTTGATGATGGCCAATCTGACTGGTGTGAGATGATACCTCATTGTAGTTTTGATTTGAATTTCTCTAATGATTAGTGATGTTGAGCATCCTTTCATATGTTTGTTGGCAACCTGTATATCTTCTTTGGAGAAATGTCTATTTAGGTCTTCTGCCCATTTTTGGATTGGGTTGTTTGTTTTTTAATATTGAGCTGCATGAGCTGCTTGTAAATTTTGGAGATTAATCCTTTGTCAGTTGCTTCATTGGCAAATATTTTCTCCCATTCTCAGGGTTGTCTTTTCATCTTGTTTATGGTTTCCTTTGCTGTGCAAAAGCTTTGAAGTTTCATTAGGTCCCATTTGTTTATTTTTGTTTTTATTTCCATTTCTCTAGGAGGTGGCTCAAAAAAGGATCTTGCTATGATTTATGTCATAGAGTGTTCTGCCCATGTTTGTCTCTAATAAGAGTTTTATAGTGTCTGGCCTTACATTTAGGTCTTTAATCCATTTTGAGTTTATTTTTGTGTATGGTGTTAGGAAGTGTTCTAATTTCATTCTTTTACATGTAGCTGTCCAGATTTCCCAGCACCATTTATTGAAGAGAGTGTCTTTTCTCCACTGTATATTCTTACCTCCTCTATCAAATATAAGGTAAACATATGTGCGTGGGTTTATCTCTGGGCTTTCTACCCTGTTCCATTGATCTGTATGTCTGTTTTTGTGACAGTACCATACTGTCTTGATTACTGTAGCTTTGTAGTATAGTTTGAAGTCTGGGAGCCTGATTCCTCCAGCTCCGTTTTTCTTTCTCAAGATTCATTTGGCTATTCGGGGTCTTTTGTGTCTCCATACAAATTGTGAAATTTTTTGTTCTAGTTCTGTGAAAAAACATTTGAGTGTTTCCTTAATTTCTCTTTCAGATTTTTCATCTTTAGTGTATAGGAATGCAAGAGATTTCTGTGCATTAATTTTGTATCCTGTTACTTTACCAAATTCATTGATTAGCTGTAGTAGTTTTCTGGTAGCATCTTGAGGATTCTCTATAGTATCATGTCATCTGCAAACAGTGACAGCTTTACTTCTTTTCCGATTTGGATTCCTTTTATTTCTTTTTCTTCTCTGATTGCTGTGGCTAAAACTTCCAAAACTATGTTGAACAACAGTGGTGAGAGTGGGCAACCTTGTCTTGTTCCTGATCTTAGAGGAAATGGTTTCAGTTTTTCACCACTGAGAACGATGTTGACTGTGGGTTTGTCATATATGGCCTTTATTATGTTGAAGTAAGTTCCCTCTATGCCTACTTTCTGGAGGTTTTTTATCATAAATGGGTGTTGAATTTTGTCAAAAGATTTTTCTGCATGTATTGAGATGATTATATGGTTTTATCCTTCAATTTGTTAATATGGTGTATCACATGGATTGATTTGAGCATATTGAAGAATCCTTGCATTCCTGGGATAAACCCCACTTGATCATGGTGTATGATCGTATTAATGTGCTGTTGGTTTCTGTTTGGTAGTATTTTGTTGAGGATTTTTTGCATCTATGTTCTTCAGTGATACTAGCCTGTACTTTTCTTTGTGACATCTTTGTCTGGTTTAGGTATCAGGGTGATGGTGGCCTCGCAGAATGAGTTTGGGAGTGTTTCTCCCTCTGCTGTATTTTGGAAGAGTTTGAGAAGGATAGATAGGTGTTAGATCTTCTCTAAATGTTTGGTAGAATTTGCCTGGGAAGCCATCTGGTCCTGGGCTTTTGTTTGTTGGAAGATTCTTAACCACAGTCTCAGTTTCAGTGCTTGTGATTGGTCTGTTTGTATTTTCAATGTCTTCCTGGTTCAGTCTCAGAAGTTAGTGCTTTTCTAAGAATTTGTCCATTTCTTCCCAGTTGTCCATTTTATTCGCATATAGTTGCTTGTAGTAATCGCTCATGGTCCTTTGTATTTCTGCAGTGTCAGTTGTTACTTCTCCTTTTTCATTTCTAATTCTATTGATTTTAGTCTTCTCCCATTTTTTCATGAGTCTGGCTAATGGTTTTTCAATTTTGTTTATCTTCTCAAAGAACCAGCTTTTAGATTTATTGATCTTTGCTATTGTTTCCTTCATCTTTGTTATTCTTTTTCATTTATTTCTGATCTGATCTTTATGATTTCTTTCCTTCTGCTAACTTTGGGGTTTTTTTGTTCTTCTTTCTCTAATTGATTTACGTGGAAGGTTTGGTTGTCTAGTTGAGATATTTCTTGTTTCTTGAGGTAGGATTGTATTGCTATAAACTTCCCTCTTAGAACTGCTTTTGCTGCATCCCATAGGTTTTGGGTCATCGTGTTTTCATTGTCATTTGTTTCTAGGTAGTTTTTGATTTCCTCTTTGATTTCTTCAGTGGCATCTTCATTATTTAATAGTGTATTGTTTAGCCTCCATGTGTTTGTAGTTTTTACAGATTTTTTCCTGTAATTGATATCTAGTCTCATAGCATTGTGGTCAGCAAAGATACTTGATATGATTTCAATTTTCTTAAATTTACCAAGGCTTGATTTGTAACCAATATATCATCTATCCTGGAGAATGTTCCATGAGCACTTGAGAAGAAAGTGTATTCTGTTCTTTTTGGATGGAATGTCCTATAAATATCAATTAGGTCCATCTTGTTTAATGTATCATTTAAAGCTTTCTTTCCTTATTTATTTTCATTTTGGATGATCTGTCCATTGGTGAAAGTGGGGTGGTAAAGTCCCCTACTATGATTGCGTTACTGTCAATTTCCCCTTTTATGGCTGTTAGCATTTGCCTTAAGTATTGAGGTGCTCCTATGTTGGGTGCATAAATATTTACAATTGTTATATCTTCTTGGATTGATCCCTTGATCATTATGCAGTGTCCTTTGTCTCTTGTAATAGTCTTTAAAGTCTATTTTTTCTGATGTGAGAATTGCTACTCCAGCTTTCTTTTGATTTACATTTGCATGGAATATCTTATTCCATTCCCTCACTTTCAGTCTGTATGTGTCCCTAGGTCTGAAGTGGGTCTCTTGTAGACAGCATATATATGGGTCTTGTTTTTGTATCCATTCAGCCTGTCTGTGTCTTTTGGTTGGAGCATTTAATCTATTTACATTTAAGGTAGTTATCAATATGTATGTTCCTATTACCATTTTCTTAATTGTTTTGGGTTTGTTATTTTAGGTCTTTTCCTTCTCTTGTGTTTCCTGCCTAGAGAAGTTCCTTTACCATTTGCTGTAAAGCTTGTTTGGTGGTGCTGAATTCTCTTAGTTTTTGCTTGTCTATAAAGGCTTTAATTTCTCCATCAAATCTGAATGAATGGGTAGAGTGATCTTTGTTGTAGATTTTTCCCTTTCATCACTTTAAATATGTCCTGCCACCCCCTTCTGGCTTGCAGAGTTTCTGCTGAAAGATCAGCTGTTAACCTTATGGTGATTCCCTTGTGTGTTATTTGTTGGTTTTCCCTTGCTGCTTTTAATACTTTTTCTTTGTATTTAATTTTTGATAGTTTGACTAATATGTGTCTTGGCATGTTTTTCCTTGGATTTATCCTGTATGGGACTCTCTGTGCTTCCTAGACTTGACTATTTCCTTTTCCATATTCGGGAAGTTTTCAACTATAATCTCTTCAAATATTTTCTCTGTCTTCTCATTTTGCTTAACTTACTCTGTTTGGGGTCTCCTTTTCTCAGGCTGCATGTTTGTAGTTCCTGTTGTTTTTGGTGTCTGCCTCCAGTGGCTAAGGTTGGTTCAGTGGGTTGTGTAGGCTTCCTAGTGGAGGGGACTGGTGCCTGTGTTCTGGTGGATGAGTCTGAATCTTTTCTTTCTGATGGGCAGGACTGCATTCTGTAGTGTGTTTTTGGGTGTCTGTGACCTTATTATGATTTTAGGCAGCCTCTCTGCTAATGGGTGGGGTTGTGTTCCTGTCTTGCTAATTGTTTGGCATAGGGTGTCCAGGACTGTAGCTTGCTGGTCACTGAGTGGAGCTGGGTCTTAGCATTGAGATGGAGATCTCTGGGAGAACTTTTGCTGTTTGATATTACATGGAGATGGGAGGTCTCTGGTGGACCAATGTTCTGAACTCAGCTCTCCCACCTCAGAGGTGCAGGCCTGACACCCAGCCAGAACTCCAAGACCCTGCCAGCTACACGGCTCAGAAGAAAATGGAGAAAAAATAAAGAATACAATACAATAAATTTATTAAAATAAAAAATTTAAAAAATTATTAAAAAGAAAAAAATAAAGAAAGAAAGAAGAGAGCAACCAAAGCAAAAAACAAATCCACCAGTGATAACAAGCACTAAAAACTATAGGAAAAAAAAAAAAGAAAGAAAAAAAAACGGACAGACAGAACCCTAGGACAAGTGGTAAAAGCAAAGCTATACAGACAAAATCACATAAAGAAGCATACACATACACACTCATAAAAAGAGAAAAAGGAAATATGTATATATATATATATATATATATATATATATATATATATATATATATATATATATATTTTCCCCTTTGTGCTTAGTCTACTTTCACTCGCTCATAGGGTACTGTGTCTAGAATAGTTTTTAGCTTCAATTTGTTAGGGATAGTGAAAGAAAGGACAATGAAATTAAATATTATCTAGAAATGTTTAATATGAACCTGAGTCATAGCCAAAAAGATAATTGGTGAAAGACATAACTTTGTTAGATACCTTACTACAACATTGACTACCTCTCACTTTTAACATTAAATGGAGTATAAGAATTTATGAAAGGCCAAATTTTTTTAAAAAATGGAATTATATAAATTCATTATAGTTTAGACAACTTGAATAATTTACAGACATATTTTTTCCAAGTAAGGGAACAGATTTTGAATGCATTCAGAGCATTCTTACCTCATCATTGCAAAGAGGGTATATACTTTCAAAGCATTTATTATGCTTAAATGTTTAATGATTTCATGATATCTATATTTTCCATAATGCTTTCCAAATTTACTTACATGAGAACATGAATATATTTATTTCAAATACTTTGTCTTAAAAAATAGACATGCAACAAAAACACTTTTTAATATTTATTTGTGCAAATGCATTTCACTTGACATACTAATTTACATCTTAAAGCATCATATACTTATGTTTATTTTTATAAAAGACATAAGGCATTGAAGTATAGTTATTAATCTCATCTTTCAAATGAAGGCATTAAGACAAAGAGATCTGAGGTCTCAGAACAAATTATGAGAGAGATTCCCATTCTTGGACTTATTTTTCTGGCTTTTTATGGCAACCAGTTAATGTGATGGATAATTTAGTTCCTCAACTCTACAAGTTTCCTTGTATCAAATCTCTATTCATTTTTTAAAAGAATTTTTCTCCTTGAATGTATATTTCCAAATTCTCAATTTAAACAATCCATCATATAACAAATAGAAAGAAAAACAGAAATTCAAGGTGCATTTATGATGAAAATACTTTGGAAAGTTTGGTGAGCATATTAATGAGTAGTAACAGGCTCTGTAGATGCAGAAAATACCAACTTATAAAATGAATATGAGGAAGATAAAAAATAACATAATTTCTTAGGGGGAATCCTCAAAAAACTAAAGAAAATGCCAGTACCAGTGATGAGAGAATGGGGCTAAATAAAGATTGGTTGGAACCTGTTTAAGAAGCAGTTTGATCCTTAGATTCCATTTCAAATCCATTACATTGATTGATTGCTCTTTCCCTCCCTTCAGAAAGCTAGAGATTTATTCTTTGCAAAGGCAAAAGCAGAGGCTACATATTGGGCGACAACAGACCAAGTTGAGGACATGATTACAGTACCAAGACAAGGGAATTCAATCAATGTAAGAATGCTGTATGCTGAATCCTAAGAGTGACTAATCTCCCTCCATGGCTCTAAGAACACTGGAAGTTAGTCCTTTATCATCCAGGCACCATATTGAAAGGATCTTCGCTGAGAATATGATGAGATCACAAAAGTACCAAAAATTATTAACATCAGGAATTTTTCAACAAATAGTACAACTAAAGCATCTTCAGCGATGCTCAAATTCAACATGGACCACCAACTCATTCAGAGATTTAGATTAGGTTCTCTGGAAGGATTTTGATGAAAGGTTGCATTTAGAACATTAATGGAGGTAGGGTATGCTTGGTAGTTACATAACAATGAAGAAATGAGAAGACAGAGTTAGACAGGAGAAGTTGATTTCCAATGCAGTTGTAACTGAGGTCTCAGGAGCTCTGTAGCTGGGATGACTTTTCAGAATTGTCTCCGACAAAGACTTAATAGCCATCCTCCGTACACATCAATCAATCAGTTCTGCTACTGAGGATAACTGATCTCCAAGTGTCTTTGAACATCTGTGATCAGATCCTTCAAGAAGACATGACAGTTAATCAGCTGCACTGAGTTAAGTGGAGAGTCTGGCAAACAACCTGAGAGGAAAACTTGCCTCTACCCCCAAAAATGGAATACTCTTTTCCAAGCAGTTGGAAAGCTATGAGTAAGTGCAGGAAGCATTAGTCTGGCTTTATGATGATGGTGATTTAATGGCATTGACATTGATGATGATAGATGTGATGGGAGAGGGGGCGTGGGTAATATAATCTTGGTTATCTTATATAATTTTTCTTTGGGGAAGATCAGAATATATTCAGAAAGAGTTACTTACTGCTTCAGTTAGAACGCATAGGGCTGCATGATAGTCAAAAGAGCAATACCTTATTAAAGAAAGGGTGTGCAATGAAGAGAAATGAAAAGATGGCAAGTGGGAAGCAAGGTAGAGCTCTTTAGATGACTTTTGAGAAATAGTTGGGAATAAAAAAGAGAAAATTGATGGTGTTTCTCCTAGGAGTTACATAACACATGATCAGTGTTTGTGGGGTAGGAATGCTTCTCTTACCACAGCCCCACCTGTTGGAGCAAAATGGCAAATTTGCTCTCTATCCTTTTCTGTCTTTGATTGGAGGAATTTAGATTCCACTATGATGAATGTGATTTAGATTAAAAAATATTTGAACAATGGACTGAAATCACCCCCTTAGATAAGGTCATCACATCTGAAAAAGAAAGTTTGAAAGTCTGTGATCTGCTTATTCAATCCCCGGAATCTTAGCCTTACTGTAATGATTTGGGTGAATGACCTAGGAGTGGTATACAGAACTTCTTAGGATTGTGAGATACAGGTGTTCAAAGTACAGTAATCCTTAAGGGACACAGTAAATGATGATCTGAAAAGCCTGGATTCGAAACTGTGAGGGTTGGATACTCTATGGATGAGAGGAACAACGTAGGGGTGAACATATGAATTGGAATGTGTGACTGGAGATTTTATTCAGTGGTTATGTTACCTAGACCTGAATGCACAATTGGGATGGCTATAATTTGTGAATGGTGCATGTGGCTTTTGCCCTTTGCATGTAGATATCACCCAAGTCCAACCTTCACACAGTTTGAATTGGTTATGTTGAATGGGAGCCATTGGAACTGTCCTGGCCTTCCTCAATAGTAAGCATTTAGCTATGCAGAATTCCAAGATGTCATTAAGAGTTCACTGATCTTATCAAGGAAATTGATTCATAATAATGTCTTGTTGAATGGTACTGCCTGGCCAGTGCATAAGGCAGATCGTTCCTAGAAGTTAAAACTGGACTATACAGTATTAAGCAAGATCTTCCTGAAGTGATACAAACAAACAATCAAAACTATGCAGTAAGTACAAAAGGCCAAGAGGGTTAATATAAACCTGGATAACAACATCTTTTCCATTCCAATTTCAAAATCCAGCTAGATGCAGCTTGTATCCTCATGTAAGGGAACCTAGTGGATATTTGCTGATTGCCGCAGAAATATGTGAATTTGCTGACATACTGCCATAATCTATTGCAGTGCTATCTAATAGAACTTTTTCATGATGATAGGAATGTTCTGGAAATACACTACCAATAGAGTAGCCACTAACTACAAGTGGCTGTTGTATATTTAAAATGTGGTTAATAGGACTGAGTATCTGACTTTTTTTGATTAATGTTTATTCATTTAAATTTAAGGGTGGCTTTCATATTGGACAATGCAAATCTGAAGGCACTAATAACTATCAAGAGCACATGACTGCACTATATTGATTTATATCATGATAATTGCATTATCAGAGAAAGAAACTCAGGAGGAATAAAAAACCATAGTGACACATATGACAAATGGAACCTGCTTCATAAATCCAGCTAACATAACAAAGCCCAGACCAATTTGTGCATTCCTGGGAATGATACAGAGTGGAGTAGAGAGAGTAATCAAATCATTGAAAATAAATTACCTTGCAAGAAGCAAGAGTTCCAGAGGACTGCAGAGGGATTTGAGTTTGGCAAAATTATACTCCTTATCTAGGAATTATTTCAGACCCTATTCATAATGCCACCAAAGAGAAATCTAATTTGAGGGAATTCTGAGAGGAAATGATTGATTTAAAACAAAAACAAAAACAAAAACTAGAGTGATAGCACAAACATCTCACTTGGACCCTATGACTCAACTATTCAGATGAAATTTGTCATATATGCAATAAGAATAAATATGTAGTAGCATTTGGCAGAAATTTAATAGGATTCCTTAGTGAAGGCTTTCTGGTTTTACCTCTTCCTGAGACAGCTGCTCAAATAATCCATTTGAAATACCATTGATAACTTCTAAACCACTCCCACCACTGAAGGACATGAGATAATCTTCAAGACATCTGTCTTGGGTAATATCAGAAAGATTTTTGAGGGGAGTGACACAACAAAGCACACTGATAAAATGGAAATTGCATTGTCAAACAAATACTAAGGGGAAGGGCTTCCCTCGTGGCACAGTGGTTAAGAACCCGCCTCCCAATGCAGGGGACATGGGTTCGATCCCTGGTCCAGGAAGATCCCACATGCCACAGAGCAGCTAGGCTCGTGCGCCACAACTACTGAGCCTGCACTATAGAGCCTGCAAACCACAACTACTGAGCCTGTGTGCCACAACTAGTGAAGCCCATGCACCTAGAGCCGGTGCTCCACAACAAGAGAAGCCACTGCAATGAGAAGCCCACTCGCCGCAACTAGAGAAATCCTGTGCGCAGCAACAAAGACCCAATGCAGCCAAAAATAAATAAATAAATAAATAAAATTTATTAAAGAAAAAAAGTACTAAGGGGAAGAGTTCATTGTCTACACAGTATATATGAGCAAGTTGTTTCTCTGCTCATCAGGCCAGTAACAGATCTCTTTGAGAACTCTTTGCTCCTATTACTCTGGTCTGAGTCCCATGACATCTTCTCAAAAGAGATAAAGCAAGCTGCTCTTAATTGAGGATTATATAGCTGTTTGGAAATCAGCAGCAATATTCCTGGCAAATGGTAAAATATCAATAAAGGCAAGTTGAAAAATGGACAGAGTTGAGAGATGTTTACTTATTTGTGAATGAAGTTAGGCCCCTGCTTTTCAGGGAGTATTTACACATTCATTGGATCTTGGTGTCCATCCAGTAGCTTTGCTATGTGGCTAAACTTCAGGCTACAGATGATGACTAGTAAAAAAACAAATGAACAAACAACAACAACAAAAAACTCTTATAGGGGGACTAAGTTATGGAACTTAGAAGAAGAGTTAAAATGGATCATGTGTATGTCCACCGAGAAATCTCAGTTGTGACCCAATAGAGGATTGAAATGCTAAGGCAGATATTTTAGTAAGATCCATAGAGAAGGATAGCTGGGTTCATTATGTGAGCATGCATGTAGGTATTCAGGCCTTGTACCAGTGGACTGAAAGACCACTGGGCACCTGAGAAAGAATCGGAATCCAATGACAAAGAAAACGAATTGCTTGAAAAAAAAAAGCACTCTGGAATATATGATCAATGTTTGGGACAGAAAGTTCTTTATCAATTTTGTTCACTTTGATAACTTTTTTCTTATCAAAGTGCACATTTTACTGACACTAAATGGTGAAGAAAACATACTAGGACTTGGACATATATTCCTTATCACCCTCTGACTAGTGGTCAGGAAACTAGAGAACTGGAATATGAAACATTACTTACTCAAAAGAGGTGGTGAAAAACTTTAGTGTTGAATTAGTAGGTCAGATTAATATGTTCTAAAATTGAATCTGAGAAGAAAAAGGCACGGACTCTACTGAAAGGATTTCCAGGATCAGAAAGCAATGAGAAGATGGCAATGAATTCAATTATGCAACTATGTATGTTTTCCACTTCACAACATTTTTCTTTTGTTTTGCTTGATCCAGGAGTCTCAGGCATGGGTTAAAAGTTACCCAAGGAAGAGAATATCAATGTCCAAAATAAAATATATCACTGAATTTTACAGTTCCCGTTTCTAAAGATATGACCCATAAGTTCACCCCATGTAACCAAATTAAGGTTAATTGTAAATTTAATTCTATTACGAAAGTGCAAAGGTCAGTTCTGTGTGTCTTTACCTTTCTAATCCCTTGACATCTGTCTAGGAAGATTAGTAAAGCTGCTGTTGTATATTGGCTCTGTGGGTAAATCGTATGCCTCTTGATTTAGAAAGCCCAATTGTGGGATGATAGTGAGGATCAAAACAGGTAATAAATGGAAAGCAAATATGGACAAGAGTATTACAGACAGGAAAAGTGAGCATATAACTTGATTTCTATCCAGTAAAGAATGCAATCATGTTGTTTCTTCATGGAAATATCAAAGCAAGAAAAAAAAAAAAAGAAGAACTCAGCTATCTCTTTTGGATCTAGTGTTGACTACTGGCTGATGTTTAGAGAAATCCTCAGACTTATTTTCTCCAGAAAAGAAGACTGACATCATGTATATATGTTTATTTTCAAATACTCCCTAAAGTCTCTACTTGAATAATCTGTAGGAAAAAAAGTGATACTGTTCCCCGATGATTCAGTGTACATGAAGTTACCTGCAGCTATCTCTGATTCATGTTTTTTTTTCCATATGTATCTTTTTAACATATTTATTGCAGTATAATTGCTTTACAATGTTGTGTTAGTTTCTGCTGTGTAACAAAGTGAATCAGCTATACGTATACATATATCCCCATATCCTCTCCCTCTTGCGTCTCCCTCCCACCCTCCCTATGATTCATGTTGTTATTATCATTCTGGTAATTCATTACCATATCCATTATCATTTCCTCAACTTTGCTTTCCTTTGATAAACACGTATAACTTTTATTTAAGATGCTATTTCTATTTGTGCCACAATGTTTTCCTTAATTTATTCTTTCTTTCTTTCCTTTTCTTTTAAGTAAGAATTTATTCTAAATGGCTATGGTAAATTTATAAATATGACCATTATGTCAAATCCAGAAAAAAGAAACTTTGAAATGACTGTCCTCCAAGTTTCTGCTTTAAACATCTTTTTATAACCACCTGTCTTCCTATTATTTATTACCAGAATGTACCAGAGTGGTTCAGTCTGTTGATGGTATACTTACTTTCAAATCAGGTTCAGGAGAAACTACTCTAGATTATTCAGTTTCAAATTCTTACACACAGATTTACAAGCAGGTAAATGTCTCATGAAAAGGCCCACTTCTCTATGGTCGTTATATATTTTTAAAATACTTAACCTAGAGCTTCAGAGTGCCTGTGAACCCCATGAATGGATTTAAGAATATTTGTGCAGTTTTCTGCTGAGCAGTAAGGTGCCAATCTAGTGCCAATAAAGTGTCAATAAGGTGCCAAACTTGAGGAGCTCAGTTTCTTCCTCTTCCAGCTTCTCATGGTCTCAGGTGTTCCTTGGCTTATGGCAGTATAACTCTAGTGTATGCCTACCTCTGTCCTCACATATTCTTTTTCTTTCTTTACTTTTATAGGAAGTTGGCCTTTTCATTTTTATTTGCTTTTTGGGGACTATGGGATTGGTCACAAGGTAGAAACAGAGTCAATGATTATAATGATTTGCTGAGGCCAGCTTTATTTCAGCTTTATTAATCTAACATTTTGTGGGCATAAGAAATAATAAAAGCAGTCTGTTAGCTAATTAGCTAATTTTTAAAGATAAACCTCCTTTCCCTGAGTAAGTTTCAAATCATTATGTTATACAATTCTAATGCTCAAAATCATTTTCAACCAACTGGATGCTATGAGAGAATTCTAGAATATATATAGTCTTCCTTCTTGAATCAATTAAATATAATTTAGTTGTAACTGCTAATCCAGAAACCAGAATTTAAGAATCCCCATTTTAACACACGTTAAACCAGAAGCAAGTGAAAATTACTTTCACTCTGATCCTCACAGAGACACTATTACACTTGCTTTTATTATTTTCATTAGACTGTATCTCATAGGACTTTTTTTGAATTGTAGAAAAATTGAAAGTACACAGTTCCCATATATCCTGTATCCAGTTTTCTGTTACTAACATCTTACATTAGTGAGAAACATGCTACAATTAATGACCAAAATTAGTACATTATGAACTAACGATTTCTTTAGATTTCATTAATTTGCACCTAATGTCCTTTTTTTGTTCCAGGATCCTATGTAGGATAACATATTATGTTTAGTTGTCATGTCTCTTATGTTCCTTCGGCTATGGCAGTTTCTTGCACTTTCCTTGTTTCAGATAACCTTGAAAGTTTTAAAGAGTTCTAGTCAGGTATTTTGTAGAATGTCCTACTATTGGAATATTTTTCTTATGCTAAAACTAGGGTTATGAGTTATTTGAGGGAGACCACAGAATCTTGTCTAGATGCCTTTGTCTGCATATGGATATCCAATTTTCCAGGACCATTTGTTAAAAAGACTGTCATTTCTCCATTGATTCACCTTTGTTCCTTTGTCAAAGATCAGTTGATTATATCTGTGTGTCTATTTCTCAGCTCTTTATTCTGCTGCATTGATTTATATGTCTGTTCTTTCATCAATCTGTACTGCCTTAATTACTGTAGTTTTATGTCTTGAAGTTCAACTTTGTCCTGCTTTATAAATGTGCTGGCTATTTTGGCTATTTTGTCTTTCTATATAAATTTTAGAATCAGTTTACTGATACCCATAAAATTGTTGGAATTTTTATTTGTATTGTGTTGGGACTGAGTTGGGAAGAATCAACACATTAACAGTATTGTCTTCCAATTTATGAATGTACTATCTCTCAATTTATTCAGTTATTCTTTGACCTTCTACCAGTTTTTGATTTTTCCCTATATTAAATCGGCACATACTTTATTATATTTATACGTATTTCAGATTGGGCAATATTATACATGGTGTTATTTTTAATTTCAAATTCCAATTACTCATTGTTGGTATTTAGGAAAGCAATTAACTTATATATTAACCTTACATCCTGCAGGCTTACTATACACATATATTTATTCCAGGAGTTTGGAGTTTCTTTTTGGGGGTGTTGCCAATTCTTCAGGATTTTCTATATAGACAATTAAGACAGTTTCATTTCTTCCTTCCTAAGAGTTATATCTTTTAATTCCTTTATTGTCTTATTATGCTAGTTCATGTTTCCAGTACAATGTTGAATAGGTGTAGTGAGAGGGAACACCTTTGTCTTGTTCCTAATCTTAGGGAAAAAACATCCAGTTTCTTACCCTTAAGTATGACATTAGCTGTAGGGTTTTTTTATATATAGATATTCTTTATAAAGTTAAGGAAGTTCTCTTCTATTCCCAGCTGAATTTTACTCATGAATGGTTGTGGAATTTTTTCTAATGGTTTTTTGCCTCTATTCATATCATCGTATAATTTTCTAACCCATTTATATGGTAATAACTTTGATTTTCAAATGCTGAAATGTCCTTGCATAACTTGTTGTGGTGTATAACTATTTTTATGCCTTGTTTGATTTAATTGGTTAATATAGTCCTGTCATTCTTACCTAACAATTATTTCTTTTCCTCATTTATCATCTCCCCAAAATAAGGGATGGACTTCTGTTCATTCTGCATTTACTGCTGTTCTCCTCAGTTTATTCTCCACTTTGAAGTTTGCTTAGTGGTTTCTTATTAAAGATAAAATCCAAGAACACAGGATTTTGCCCAAGAGCACCACAAATTCTCTCTTGCACCTTATTGATTTTTCAGCCATCCGTTACACCAACTTCACATCCCTAGTCAAATAACTAGCAAAATATAATGTACTGTCTTAAATCTTCCTGAACAACGTAAGTACCTTATAATAATTTAATTCCATACACTCTCCTCTTACTTGTCATTTTAGGAATTTTACATACACTTTTCTAACCCCAAAATACCTTATTATTTTTTCATACTCATATATATAGATATATCCAAATATTTACCACTTCTATCTTCATTCTTTTTCTGCCTGAAGTGCATTCTTTAAACTTTCCTGGGCTTCCCTGGTGGCGCAGTGGTTGAGAATCTGCCAGCCAATGCAGGGGACATGGGTTCGAGCCCTGGTCTGGGAAGATCCCACATGCCATGGAGCGACTAGGCCCGTGAGCCACAATTGCTGAGCCTGCGCGTCTGGAGCCTGTGCTCTGCAACAAGAGAGGCCGCGATAGTGAGAGGCCCGTGCACTGCGATGAAAAGTGGCCCCCGCTTGCCGCAACTAGAGAAAGCCCTAGCACAGAAACGAAGACCCAACACAGCCATAAATAAATAAATAAATAAATAAATAAATAAATAAATAAATAAAAATTAAATTAAAAAAAAGAAAAGAAATACCTTGAAACATTAAAAAAAAAAAAATCATGGAAATTCCATGAGGGCTGTGTAAACCAACAGCATTTCATGGAAATGCATTTATTTCCATCATTATCTCTTGTTGAAATTGAAACTTTTATGCTAAGACCAGATCTCAAAATGCTTGGAAAACAAAAGTTTATCACCATACAATTGATAGAGGCTAGGTGTTACATTTGTAGTGAGAGACAGAGTGGGGAATGATCTGTGTCCATAACTTAGGGGCTCTTAGATTTCAAATTAGGCATTGTTTACAGCCAAAGACTTTAAGAATGGGTAACTAAGTTTTCATAGCTAAACAGCAGTCTCACAGTCTGAGATGACTTCTCTTACACAAAAGAAATGAAAGATTTCTCCCTGCCGCTGGGAAGAGTACAGAGATCACACAACATACAGAAGGATAACACTGAGGTTTAAGTTTCTTATTATGATATTGATTCATAGTTGATGGGGAAGAATCTTTTTGAAGAGCTGGGTAGCAGAGTATGGCTCGTGTTGTTTCAAATGATCCTTGTGGGATTCATCCCTGTCAAGATGCAGGGCTCAGGAAACCAAGCCTATTACTTTCTTGGAGCTCAATATAGTGAGCTCTCTAATGCTGTTAGGGAGAAAAAATACCTGCAGTTTTCTGGTTTTTGTGATGGAGAAAAAAATAGTAAAAGTAAGAAGAGGTAAGCCACAGTGGCTGCAGCCATATTTCTAAATACAGCCCCATCAAGTGCACAGTAGCAAGCCAGGCCAACTCCTGACAGATCTCCTGACATACAGATTTAGCCAGTAAAATACAGCAAACCATTTTTAGATTCAGACACTTTATTATTTACACAGCCAACAAAAGAAAGAGTAGCAAAAGGAGACAACTCACCAAGTTCTTTGTCCCAGACACCAAAAAGGATGAAACTGAAATAAAAGGGGCTAGACAACAATGCAATGCAAGCTTTGAACACCCTGTTTCTGAGAAGCCAATTCTAGAAGGCATTTATAGACTGCAATTATAACCCAAGGGGCACAGGGCAGAAGAAAGCCTCATATCTCATTAGAGATAAGAAATTGAGGGATTACAGCCTCCTATGGAATGTAAGGAGGTGAGTAGAAATTGGCCTCAAAGCAGCTATTCATAAGCTTTCCATCCTCTTGTGTTCCAGGAGGATGACAAGGTGTTGTTCTACAAGGGCTCAGAAAAGCTGGGGTTCAAACCACACTATCTGCATGACCTATGTGAACACATGCAAGGCTACTAGGTTGCCACAGTGCAAATTTTCCCCTACAATGCCAATGAAATACTGCATAATTCTACTTACATGAGGTATCTAAAATAGTCAAACTTATAGAAGCCGAAAACAGAATGGTGGTTGCCAGGGGATGCGGAGGGGGGAAGTGGGGAGTTATTGTTCAATGGGTATAAAGTTAGTTATAAGAGATGAGTAAATTCTAGATATCTGCTGTACAATGTACATATGCTACATGCCTACGGTTAATAATACGTCTATGATTGTACACTAAAAATATGTTAAGTTTAGATCTCATGTTGTGTTCCTACAACAACAGTAACAGAAAAGCAAAGGGCACAAAGAAGCTTTTGGAGGTGATGGCTATGTTTACAATCTTGATTGTGGTGATGGTATAATCAATGTATGTATATGTCCAAATTCATCAAGTCATATACGTTAAATACGTGAAGTTTTTAAAAATATCATTTATACAACAATAAGGCTACAGAAAAAGGTGGAGGGGACTTTTCAGCTCCTTCCTTCAAGAGGTAAAGTCTACTTCTTCAACATTTTAAAAAGGGTTAGTGTTTTGACTTGCTTTTGCTAACAGAAAAGACCAGAAGAGATAGGTGCCAGTTCTGAGGTCAAGAGTCCTTGGATACTTTTCTCTCTCTTCTTTGGAATCCTATTTAATACCATCATGTGTGGTCAGATAACACTGTCACCAAAGACATCCATATGACATCACCCAACAGACAACCCACCTACATACAACTGCATGAGTGAAGATGCTGAGATCAGAATTGCCCAGCTGAGTCCAGCCCCAAATAATGAGCTAGGTGCATTAATTGTTTTAAGCCAGTAAGTTTTGGTCTGGTTTGTTTTGTGGCAAAAAGTAACTGACGCAATCATGTATTCACCACAGTAGTAGAAAGGGTATTCTATCAAGATACCTTTGGGGGACTACCCTGGTGGCGCAGTGGTTAAGAATCCGCCTGCCAATGCAGGGGGCCTGGGGTCGAGCCCTGGTCCGGGAAGATCCCACATGCCGTGGAGCAACTAAGCCCGCGCGCCACAACTACTGAGTCTGCGCTCTAGAGCCCGAGAGCCACAAATACTGAGCCCACGTGCTGCAACTACTGAAGCCCATGTGCCCAGAGCCCATGCTCCACAATGAGAGAAGCCACTGTAGTAAGAAGCCTGCTCACCACAACAAAGATTAGCCCCCACTCACTATAACTACAGAAAGCCTGCCCACAGTAACGAAGACCCAACGCAGCCAAAAATAAATAAATAAATAAATTAATTAATTAATTAAAAGGAAAAAAAGATACCTTTGGGGCATAGAAAGTGTTACTGAATTATCTGAGAGATTTTCTATGTATGTTCAGTTAAAGACAATTTTGTAATTTCCAAAATTAGTCACTTCAAATTAAAATAAAAATGTTTAACAACTTTCTTCTTTTGAATGTAAATATTTAGTGACTTCATTTCATTCTTTCATTTGCATGAACAATACTCCAGTACTGCAGCAATGATCAAAAGAAGAGCATGAGGTATAATGGTGATTTTATTAAGACTCATACAATGTACTTGACTATTCTTAATGGCTTTAAGCATCTCAAGCTGTGACTTAAATAACAATTTTTAAAAAGTCTATTCATTACTTTTTTATTGTATAATGAAAGTCAGTGACCTGCAGAAAGTAATTTAATGAATTGAGACACAGATTTATAGGTGATGGTATAATCACTTTTAAGTTTACCCCCTCATTTTAATAATAGGATTACACTGGGTATTGAATGACAGTGCTTTTTTGTGTTTTTAATTTTATTACTTAATAGTTACAGATAAAATGTTAAGTTAAACATATAGTATATACTTTTTCAGGGATTTAGTAAAAAAACTTTTTCTTCACATTTGATTACTTAGGAACTTATTCATTATAGTTAATTAAAAATAGGATTAGAATCCTTGGGTAAAGAACACTTTTGCTTTCAATATATGTAACTCATGTAACACTGACAAAAGATACACATTTAAATACTGAAAACATACAATATCTTTTGCATGACACCTGATCTATACATATATATAATATGAAGATAAAATGGAAAGTGACTAAATGGTCTAGTATTTTCAATTTAATATGTACTTAATTGTGTAAAACTGGAACACTTTTCAGATGTGTTTAAAAATATTTAAGTGAATATTTTTCAAACCAAGTCTTGCTTTAGGCAATATTAAGCATTACAACAATAAAATGTACCTAAAATCAAGCACAGTAAATTATTTTCTTTTACAATACTATATTTTTGTGAAAGCATTTCATACTCAATATAAAGAATTGAAGTAATATAGACACATGAAAATAAAAAGTGAAAACAAATAAAATTCCACCACTGAGAAATATCAAGTGAATACCATCCCAGATATCTCTATACACACACACACACACACACACACACACATTTATCTATCCATCTATCTGTATCTATCATACCATCCCAGATATACCTCTATACACACACACACACACACACACACTCACACACAGATTTATCATTTATCTGTCCACCTATCTGTATCTATCTATCATCTATCTATCTCTATCACCTCTGACCTCTCTTTCTAAATATACGTGTGTGTGTGTTTGAGGGCATAGAGGAAATACTGTAAATGTACTGAGAGTCAAGTCCTTCCCTTTTTTCCACCTATTTCCAGAAGTGTTTCCCCTATCCTCTAGTTCCTTCTTACTTCAGATCACAAGGAAAACATACCTGCTCAGTTTGTTTCCCTCCACACTGTGGTAAAAGATTACAGTGAGAATTTTCAGAATTTTTAGTTTTTAATTTTTTTTTTGCAACTCATCTGTGTGGTTCATAGGGAGTTATGTCAGAAACCTCAGCACATTTTTCCAAAATTCTCTGGTTCTTTCACTGGCAACAATTTTCAATATATATGGCATTAGGTCAAGCTCTTTCCATTATTTGACTGTTTACTGCTAACTTTTTTTCTTTCGGGGTATGGGGATCATTTAACTAAGTATTGTGATTAGGAATATTTTTAATAGACTTTCAAAACAGTTTAAATGATAGATAATTGGATAGGATGTAATCAGTATTTATTGAATGTATACTATTTACTAGGCACAATGGGGATAAATTGGGAGATTGGGATTGATATATACACACTACTATATATAAACTAGACAACTAATAAGGACTTACTGTATAGCACAGGGAACTCTACTCAATAATCTCTAATGACCTATATGGGAAAATAATCTAAAAAAGAGTGGATATATGTGTATGCTTAACTGATTCACTTTGCTGTACAGCAGAAACTAACACAACATTGTAAATCAACTACAACAAAAATTTAAAAATAAAAAAATGAACGACATAAAGTATTACTCTAGATAGAAGCATAATTCTAGGCTTGTAGCTTTCCAGAGTCAAAAAAAAAAAAAAATGTTCATACAGTTGAGAATGTGTGGTATGTATTCTTTCTAATATGTATTTAGAAGGCCATTGCCTTTTACTTTTGTTGAGGTTTCTGAAAAAATTTGTCCCTTTATTGTGTTATGACTTTCTATTCTCTGTATTTTTCATGGTTGTAAATCTTACAGAAAAAACAATGTTTATCTTATTTTGAAGTGGTCTGGTATTACATTTAGGGGAAACTGAGTTGAGAAATTGCTATCAGCCACTGCTAGTTTCACCAAAAAAGCTCTTCAGCAAAGGGATAATTAAGTAATTGCTTCTCAGGCAAAAAGAAATATGAGGAGAATGTGGTAACTGAAATTGAATACCCTATATTCCTGTATTGTATGGAGCTCATTCTGACTAGAAATTAAGTCAGTTCATCAGGCAAATAGATAAGCAAATCCTTAATCTATGAGACACTTAACCGCATTTAAAAAAAAAATTTTTTTTTCTCCTTTTGAAGCATTTAGATTTTATGCCTTGAACTGTTATTAGAGAATAAGATGCTAATTTTGAGCTATTTGTGCTATCTCAGAAATGAATGACTTTCTTTCAGTTAGTAGTCTAACTTAGTAAGAAATTTATTTAGTTGAGGATTTGATTATGAATGCAATCACAGAACTTTCAAAAACCAGGAAGGGTCTAAGATTTTGCCCTGCATGCGAGCTAACAGTTCATGGATCCTGCCACAGATTCATGCATGTTGACAGAAGACACAGGACTCCTAGGTCAGAGACAAAAGACTTTATTATTCACTTCACACAAGCAACATGGGCTTCATTTTTGTGTTGCTTTCTTTTATCCTCTGAGTCCCTGGGGGTGATGTAGAGTGACTCAGTTAGATGTTGTACACACAGCGGGAATGTATCACAGATAAGCAACCCCAGTTCTTTATATTGGGTGTAAGCAAAATGCCTCAGAGCGCGGCATTATTTTCATTTTACTGGAGAGTAAACACACCTGTCTTCCGCTTTAAATGAAGACTATCTTTACCTTCCAAAATGTCCCACTATATAAGCAAATTTGAAAAGATAGTCCAGAAAAAAAGTTGTCAGGGCCTCTGCTGGCAAGAGATGCACAAACACCAGAGACTTATGGAGAACTGTCTCTCAACAAAAATGTGGCATATAAGCAGAAAAGATGATAGGTCAATACAGCATTTTTATTGAATATTTAAAGATCGTTTCAACCCTAGCTACTCCCACAGGATTAAGTGTCAAGAACTTTAAATCTTCTGAGATATTACCTCATTTACAAGTAAAAAACTCAGAGTGACCCATTTCCTTGGATGCTGGTTAAAACATGAGACTTCTAGGCCAGAGATAAAGGGCAGTTTATTACTCACAGCAATAGCAGTAGACAGAGTATCAGTATTTTTTCTTTTTAACATCTTTATTGGAGTATAACTGCTTTACAATGGTGTGTTAGTTTCTGCTGTATCACAAAGTGAATCAGCTATACGTATACATATATCCCCATATCTCCTCCCTCTTGCATCTCCCTCCCACCCTCCCTATCCCACCCCTCTAGGTCGTCACAAAGCACGGAGCTGATCTTCCTGTGCTATGCAGCTGCTTTCCATTAGCTATCTATTTTACATTTGGTAGTGTATATATGTCCACACCACTCTCTCACCTTATCCCAGCTTACCCCCAAGCTCTAATGTCTACAAGGTGATGTAAAAAGACCAAATGACACCTGCATACATAATAACATTATAAGAGAGGAACTCTGAGCTTAGGGGAATCAGGGGTTTTATAATGGGCTCTAAGTATGCCCGTCTTTTGCCTCAGAAGGAGATATTATCTCTGTCTTCAAAGGATGTCCAATAGATAAACATCCTTGAAAAGCATCCAGAACAAAGGGCAGTTAATTCCTCACTTGAAAGACATGCAGAAAAGTGAAAGGCCCATGAAAAATTGTCTCCCAACAATGAGTTGCTATGAATCATGAAAAAGAGGAGGAATCTAAACATTAAAGATTCTTGGCATAATTGGGAAAAGATTCCCAGAGCAGAAGTTGTATTTCCACAGAAATACATATAGGCAGTGACTTGGAAAACTGTATAAGTTTTTATCACTTCATCAGATGGGCAGAAAATGGTACATGTATTGAAAAGCATTGTTTGGGTTTAAGACAGGCTGCTGTAGTTCACATAAAGTTCAGGCCAAATCATGTAAACCAGAATGGTTTCCCTACACTCCAGTATTCGAAAATTTCTTCCATCATAGTCTGGGTTAGTTTTTTCTGTCATACAATATTCTATCCCTCTCGTTTTCTTCATCTTATCACTTAATACAATGAAAATTAATTATTTGACTAATTATTTGTTTAACACCATTGAAGTATACGGGATAAGTAATTTTTTGTATGTTTTCTACTTTATTCATACCACTTACAGCACAAGGAGGCAATCGAGAAAAATAATTCTGAATGGATAAATGAATCTCTGATACTCCACCTAAAGTCCTCCATTTGTTGGACTGCCCTTCAAAGATTCACTCTGGGACTCCATGGATAGCACTGTATCCTCTACTAGCCCATAAGACAAACTTCTCAAGATCTTTTAAGGCTACATGATTGCAAGAGTACTCATCCTTCTTCTTTATTATGCTTAAAACTCTGATCAATGCTTTGAAGTAAAATTAAAACAAAAAAAGAAACACTAATGCCATGAAGGTCTTCTTAAGAGAGTAACATTTGAGATCTGAAGGATGACTAGGAATTAACCATGACAGACGATAAAAGGACACCAGGCAGAGGTAACAGATGTCCAAACATAGTTAGTGGTGAAAAAGATTAGAAGCTGAATAAACAGAGTTAAATCCAATATGAATGGAGCAGAATGGGCAAGGAGAGTGGAAGGAAACAAGGATGAAAAGGGATAAATACAAATTTAAGTTCAATTTCCTTGTACTATTTTTTTTTGTAATTAATTACTTCCTTTCTATTTTCTTGGTAATCTTTTTTTTTTTCTAGTCCTCTTGGAATAATATATGACATCATCTCAATTGATTCTCTGTATTGCTTGTTTCTTTGTTGATTGGTTTGTTTGACTATATATATATATATGTTTCTATGTATATTAGAAACTAAAGCTGGGGAAAAATGTATCATGTTAGGATATCATGTGTGGGGTTCACAATTATGTCAAGTTCTCATAGAGGGCTTAGCATACCCAGAAATACTTTCTTTCACCCCCTAGCATGTGTTCATTTTCAAAGTAAAATTTTAATGAAATATGATGTATATAAGATATACTTAGAGAAATGTACACACATTTTTTAAAAAATCATACATTTGGAACAACTTTATGAGTGTGAATACACTTGTGTAACCAACATCCTGATCAAAAAATAGAATCAAGAAATTAGCTTCATATGGATCAGAGATTTGCTTGTTCAAAATTAAATCATTAATGAACTAAAAGACAATATAGAAATCCTTTATAATTTGGGAAGAAGGGCTTTCCAACTGTGTATCAAAATCCAGAAGCCATGACAAATTTGACAAATTTTACTATACAGAATATTAATCATAAATATCCATGATAAAATATGACATAAAGTCAAAAGGAAAAATGGGAAAATATATTTGTAGCCAATATCATATATTAAAAACTAATATTCTAAAGTATAAAGAGCTCCATAAATAAATATATAAAATACCAATAAGTCTATAGAAAAATAGGCAAATGACAAGAGACAATCCAGAGGAAAAATACAAATGACTCTTGAACATATGAAAATATACTCAATCTGTCCAATTATAAGATAAATTAGTATTAAGACTCCTAGAATCTGTCATATAGAGTGAATGAAGTAAGTCAGAAAGAGAAAAACAAATACCGTATGCTAACACATATATATGGAATCTAAAAAAAAAAAATGGTTCTGAAGAACCTAGGGTAAAGATGCAGACGTAGAGAACGGACTTGAGGACACGGGGAGGGGGAAGGGTAAGCTGGGAGGAAGTGAGAGAGTGGCATGGACATATATACACTACCAAATGTAAAATAGATAGCTAGTGGGAAGCAGCCGCATAGCGCAGGGAGGTCAGCTCAGTGCTTTGTGACCACCTAGAGGGGTGGGATAGGGAGGGTGGGAGGGAGACGCAAGAGGGAGGAGATATGGGGATATATGTATATGTATAGCTGATTCACTTTGTTATAAAGCAGAAACTAACACACCATTGTAAAGCAATTATACTCCAATAAAGATGTTAAATTAATTAATTAATTATTTAATTTTAAAAAAGACTACGTTGAGCAAGAATTCTCATCTATAATGTGAGGAAAATCAAAAAATTTGATCACACACTCTATTGCCAAAGCTGCACAGAAAGTGGCATTTTCATGCATATTTGCAGCAGTATCCATTGTTAATCCCCAGTGAATGTAGTATAATTATACATACTTGCTTTTACCAAGAAATGTTACAATTCTACTTCTAGGAATTATCCTATAGATGTACTGTATACACGTAAAATGACATACAGGGTTACTTATTGAAAAAAATAACTAAAGATAGGAAACAAACTATTAAAAAAGGATCTGGAAAGATATAAAAGAGACTATTTGGTTAGTGGGACATTATTCAGGGGTTGGTGGGAGAGTAAATGTGGAGGAAAAGGAACTGGACAATAGCTTTTATCTTTTTAGTGTGATATGGACATGATATTCATGCCAAAAAATAACACAAGATAAACTTTATGATTTTTTTCAAAAATTAACACACCAACCTATCAACATGGAGATAAACACACATAAACTTACCACTGACCCTGAAATGCTCCTGTCTTCCTTGTAGTCAGAAGCCCCACCCAAAGTTCTACTACCAATTTGATTTCTGACAATATATTACAGTTTTCCCATTTTTAAAAATTTAGAAGTTATAATCTTACAGTGTGCAATCTTTGTATTTGGTTCCTTTAACCCAGTGTTATGTTTGTAAGAATCTTCTACAAACGTTGTTGTGTTTCGTTGTAGTTGATCATCCCTTGGCATATATTTATAATTGTCTTGAGTGAATATACTCTAACGTACTTATCTGTTATAACTTGATAAACATCTGGATAAGTTTGATGGAAACATCTTGATGGTTTCCAGTTTGGAGCTACTGAAAATAAATACTACTGCTAAAAAATACATAATGCTGTTATGAACATTCTAGTAAATGTCTTTTTGTGAAAATATGTATGCATATCTGCTGCATATACACCTATGAATGGAATTTCTGGATCTCTACATATACATACATCTGAGTCAAAAGAATGTATTATTCTCTCAAAAATTAAAATTCAAAGCAAACAAATGGAAATAAATAATATCACAGAAAATTAAGAGTGAGACCATATCAGTTTATGACTTCTAAGAGCTCTACTTTCTCAGGACTTCAGTTTTCAGAAGTCATAGAAAAATTGCTTACTTTTGGGAAAAATACCTCTACAGTTTTTCTTCTTGACGTGCATAACTTTCCTAGTGGTTCAACATGTTGATTTTCTTTGTACAGATTACTGGAGAAACAGATTCACGTTATTCAAATCCCCAGCTAATATTTTGTCTGGTATATGATGACATAATAAATACAAATTATATTGATAGGTGAACAAAATAACTTGAGATCTTTAGTGCTGAACTCATTATTTTACTTCAGGATTTTCCCTATGTGTTTATTATTATATGTTTTACAAGGTCATGAGACTTTTTTTCTTTGTTCTTTAGTTTCTTATCTTTCAAGTGGCTGTGAGAATCATTTTTTGGGAAACATGTATATGATTGATTATTCAGGCAGAAGCAACTGTCCCATAAAGTACGATGAACATACAGTTTTAGCAAGGGTCATCTTTATTGCTTTCCTAAGCCAGATGATAGCTTCCAAATCATCCAACACTTTTCTCTTAAACCTGTCCCTAGAATATGGACTTCTCAGATTCAATTGCTGGGAAATATATGGTAATTTGTCTATCTCTTAGTTTCACATTAACTTTCAAGTTGTTTGTTAGAGAAAGTTCTTAATATTAAAAAATAAAAAGCATGTCTAATTGCTGAAATAACATGGACTTGAAAGATGTAAAGGTGTCATACGATTACCTATACATTTGAATCCATCCATATTAGCTGAAAATTCTTAATACGAAATTAACCCCAATTCTATAAAAAATTTTAGGAATATATTGTGGCTTTATTGATTGTTTTTATTGAAGCATTGAATGAAATGTAAACCTTTAACTTACATTCATCCAGTTATCCCCTTGCATTTGCAAGAGCCCCATGGTAAGAAAAAATGAAAAGATATACAATTACTAAGTTCCCCCCAAATAGTACTTCAGAATGTTTCTACTCTATATAAAAACAAGCAACTGTAGAACTGTTTAAAATATATGTACTATATTTTAATGTAACCATTCTATCAACTTTTGTTACTGTTTGATCAGGCTAGTATTAGATCTGCCTCTCTCTTCTCCTTAATAACATCTAGACACACATCAATGCCAGTGACCACAAGTAATTCAAAGGTGTATTACTCACTCAGGCATAAGCAAGGCAAGGGAGATCCTGGGCAAGGGGTCCCACCAGGTCACGTAGAATCCTGGACTCTCTGATGTCCTGGAGGAGGGAAGAATGGGAGAAGGAGGGGTAATGGAAGGAAGAGGTATTGGGAGAAAGGGAGGAGAAGGGAGAATGGGGAGAGAGAAAGAAGAGACATTCAAAGGGGTGTTTGTATTTATACATATGACAGGAGACAGTAGGCTGGATTTTTGAACACTGCTAAATAGACTAATTTTGAGTAGCCAGTCAAATTGTGGGGAAAAGAGGAGGATGAAGAACAGAGAGGCAGTGCTGGATACCTACATATAACTTGCCCCATGTTCAGCATAGCAGAAATTGAATAGGGCTGGGGAGTCTGACGGTGCCTGCCCACACAAGTGTTAACGGCTTAACCAGATTTCATTTCGCTGTGTGTGGGTAACTTACTGCTTTCAACTTTATTTCTCCACAAATATGTGTGTTATGTATACATATGCACACACATACAAAAAGAATATTTCCTACTTCTCCTCTTCAATTTTATTGGCTAATTTTCAAACACCAAAGGTGAAATATGGTAGATTTGTGTGCTAACTTATTTTCTTTCATCACAGAAGCAATTTTGAACTAATGTTTCACATCTAATGTTTTTCCATAGGGTATGGGTCAACAAAGTATTAAAGTACTTAGATTCATCTTCTCTGTTAGGCCTTATAAATATCATTAACAAATTTCAAATTATACTTTGTGTGTTATCAGTTGTGATTTCTTTTGATAATTTAGTAAATGGCTAAAAGTCAGAAATATTATACATAATTCCAGAACATAACACTGCCTTGAATATCAAAATACTTGTATACTTATTCATATTTTTACCTTTAAGACAGATATATTTTCATTTGGAAAACACCATATGAGGATGAGATAATGCAGGGGTATTGCTCATAAATTATGAACTCTGGTGACTGCTGATTCCATTACAATGAAAAATGTCATAAATATTGTTTGTCCTCCTTAATTAGGATGTGTGTTTGGCACCTAAGTGTAGAAATAATTCAATATGCTATTTTCAGTGTTCATCTTACATGATGATTTTTGTGCTGTGATTATTGACCACTCTCTGCAAACTCTCCTCTCTGGCTTCTCTCCCTCTTGGCTCTCAGAACCCTTTTAATATAGATTATCTTTCTCTGTCCCTTAAATATTGATATTCACTATGTGATATTTTTGACTCTTTTCTTCCTTTCCATTCTTGCTAGGTTTATTTACCTTCTCCCATGATCTCAAATATCACATACATACTCAAAACTTACAAAGTTATATCTCCATCCCTATTTTCAACTAACCACTAAATACAGGATATATATGTAAATTCTTTAGGCACAAAATTTGAAATACTTAAGATGATATTAATTATTTTTCACCTAAAATGTTTTCTTTTATATTTTCTCCTGCCTCTCGTATCAGTAACATCACTAATTTACCAGTGATCTAAGTTTAAAAACATAAAGTGTTCCCCAACTCTTCCTATTCCAATCCCTCTTTTCTAAAAAAATTAGCATACAACCCTACCCCTCTAACCACATAGGACAATTTTTCATTTTCTATAGACACATATACTTCTACAATTCAAGGCTTGTTTGATCTACGTGGAGTGTCTTCCTTTTTTCTCCCCACCCTCCACTGCCTAGTTAATTCTTACTCATTCTTAAAGACCTGGCATTTTACACACTAGGAACTGTCCTAAGTGATTAATATAGAGTATCTCATTGAATATTCAAAATACTCCCTTGTGTTGGAAACTATTGTTATCCTGATTTTACAGATGATGGATCTTTGAGGGGTTAAGTAATTGTGACCCTCCCATTTGGCAGGCTGATCCTAAGGCATAGTTCTCTGTTGGGACTGGAAAACTGGTCTTTACCCTGCCTAAGTGTATGAGCTTCTGATACCTTGCTCAGTGCTTCAGCCTTGTCAGACAATGGAGGGGAAAGGTCACTGCTCCCTATTTTCTCACAGTTTTCTTTAGATTTCAGTTGTGAGAGGAAAAAAAAATGTCCTGAACAAAATCACTGATATCCACATAACTTTAAATATTGCCCTTTACATTGACTTAATATATATTTACTGCACTAATATATATTACATGCACCACCCTCAGCTCTGAGTATTCAAATGTAAACTAGATCAACAAGAACATTTACATTGTTAACTGTTGTCATTTTATGAGAATATACCTTATAGTAATACCTATTAAAACCAAGCATACTATGTGGCTTGGACGATAACCTTTAGTTTTCCCAACTGCTTTTCCAAGATCTAGTAGATTAAGTCTAGTCGGGTTTCCTTATTCTTTTCTCCTCCTCTATGCTGTCTCAGGTTATGAAAGATATATAAATGCAAATTACAAAGCAGTATTTGTACCTCTTACCCCCAAAAAACTATTCCTAAATTAAGATACTTAACTCATTCCTGAAGCCTGTTACACTACTGTCATTTCAGTGGATGTAGTAGTTTTACTACCATTCTATTCATGAATAAATATTATCACTGCCTTTTTATATTTTATAATTGTTTTTAAATTATGAGAAAATTCCATCTATCATCTTAAAAGATGCATAAAAATACTGGTATTCAATACTGCTGGAGAGGAAGAAATTTTCCTCTACTCTTCTAAGTTGTTCCAGTTGGTCTGAGAGTTAAATTGACATGAGACAGCTTAACAGGAGAAAATTAAACAAAAGTTTAATAGCATATATACATTGGAGAGACCCGGAAAAACTGAATAACTCATCAAAATGGCCAAAATTATCACCTTAAATACCATCTTCAGCTAAAGATAAAAGAGAAAGTTGGCAGTAGTCCTTTGGGACTTCAATGGGAAGGCAGACACATGGAGACGGAAAAGCAAATGTTTGGTAAAGAAATGTTTGCTGGGCCATGCAGAGACAATGGGTCACAGAGCGAACTCTGATCTCTAGGCCTTGATAATTTTCCCCTACCACACCCAGTCCATATTCTTTACAGATATCTCTGGTCATAGCTCTATTTCTGGAACAGGTCCCTTATCTAAATTCTTTAGGCAGCTAACCAAGAGGTAAAAAGAAAGACTTCCTGAGTCTTCTGTTCTTAAAAATAATCAGCCTAAATTAATCTTCATGCCAAAGAGATACATTTTGGGGTGGAAAATTTTTCTTCCCCTATAATATTCTGATCCATCTGTGTTTGAATGGAATTAATAGATACATAACTTTTCTCCAAAATGTTTATGTCTTTTTTCAAGCTGTTAAGCAATTTATCAAATATTCTTGTAATTAAAACAGTAAGTGTGTTAGAAATCAGTTGCAATAGCAAACAGGGTCAATATTTTTGGTACATTTGATCCAGAAGTGCATGTTGCAAAAGACAGATTAAATACATTTTTATATCAGGCCTATTTCCCCTTTATCATACAGATTTATCCTGTGACTTCTAGATATATTGGCCACTGAATGACTCTACCAAGTTTATTTAGCAATAGGAAACTCAACTATCTGCAGTTTTCTGATAATTTTATTTTATTTCCTGATAATACTCTTTCCTGGCTCCAGTCTTTGCAATTTTTGTCCTACTGTCTGGAATGTCTTTCCAGTGTTCCTCCCTTAGTTAAGGCTCAGCTTAAGCTTTTCTCCTCTGAGAGGCCTTCAGTGAACAGCTATACTATGATCCTGTCCAATCAGTGTGTACACTCACACACATGCACACACAATTAATGCTGGAAATATGCTCCCTTTGCCATATTCCAGTAACACCTATATATTGATAGCATCTATCACAGTTCATGAAAATTTATTTTTCATTTGTCTTCCTCCCATAGTCTTCAAATTCCTTGAGAACAATGACTATCCAATTCGTCCCCATTTCACATAGTAGAGACTCAATATGTGTATATTTAAATAAGTTGATAAATTAATAACTATGTCTCACCAGTCTCCAAAATCAACTAATTTCTCTTTCTTGTGGTTAATTATAGCATTATTGATGTCAGTTACAGTCCAAAGACATTTCAAAGAATTTCAAAGAATGTCTTTGCCTTAGCTTTTAAATTTCTATGAAAAAAATATTTTACTTAAAACATTTACAGCTCCAGTGTCCATGCAAATATCTACCCAATATTATTTATATTTAAAGATATTACATGTTTGGAGTCCCACAGGGATAGTAATGTGTGTGGCATGATGCCCTCTTGAAGATTCACTGTAATTCCGAACATCTGCTAAAAAATGGGAAGTGGTTTCCTTATCAACACAAGGAAAATCACATACTCCTCAAGTTATGTAAAAAAGATCCATATGCACCTTAAAGAGATTAAGAATTAGAGGGCTTTATAGAACGGGAATGCAATTAGAAGTTCAAAATTCTTTTCCACTATGAAATTCCATGTTATTAGAAAAATCATTAACAGTTTTATGACCTAGTTGTTTTTTCAGATCTCTGTGAAATGAGTATTAATATATTATTTCTTTATTTTTTTCTAGGTTTAAATTTCTAGGATATAAATAACAAAGCTCCTTCCAACATAAACTATTCAAAACCAATATAAACAATTTTTGCTGTATTTTTTAATGTGTACATGTGTACACATTACATGTTTTAGATTCTATAGGAAAGAAAAATACATAAATAATTTTTGCCCTCAAGTTACCAATTGTCTTGTTGCAAATATTAGTTTAGAAGTATGTAGATAATCAGCACCTGGTATAATTTGAGAGCAGTTGCCACACATGATGCTAGTAACATAGAAAGTACGTAAAAAAAACATTTGGAATGCAAACAAAGTTTTAAAAATATAATACAAAAGAACTGGAATAAGAGCCTCAGTTCTTTAAATAAGTTACTCATTTAACCACTTTAATTTTTAGTTGTAAACTTAATATGTTTCTTTATAGAAGCATTAATCTTTGTCAGAAACAGCAATTCTGATTCACGGAAGTCAACTTTAACCTGATGTATCCTGAGTATATTTTTCACCCAATCATAAGCTGCAGCATGTCCAGGTCAAAAAAAAAAAAAAAAAAAAAAATCAAAACATATAATCACTCCCAACAAACCTTGTTGGCTTGATTTCAAACCAATTTAGACAACTCTTTTGACTTACAGATGTAAATGCCCAACAGCCTATTAGGCATAGTCACTTGATGATTCCAAAGTTCACTTCTCAAAAATGAAACTACAATGAACTCATCATCCTCCCAACCCAGCTCTCAAACAACAAACTGAAATAAGCAAAATAAAATAAACGCTATGCTCTTTATTCCAGGCCTTAAATTGGAAGAAAAGAGGAATATTGCCCTTTGTGTTCCTACTCAATCTTAGCCTTGAACTTATACTTGGAACGGAAGACTACATCCCTGACCTAATTTCTAGCCTAATGCTTGAGATGACACAGTGGTATGAACCATGGAAATTGCTTAAATTGATAAAGACCCTATTTTACTCTGAGAATTATCCAGCAAAAAAACGAAGAAAGAGGTTATTCTGTGCCAGCCAAGCTCCAATCTTTAATTCCCTTAAGAAACAGTCAAATGTTGAGCTTTCAACACCACCACCCACCTGTCTGAATGCTACTACAGAAATCCAGGGAGCATTTTCTGCTATTAAGAAAATATAGAATTCAAATTAGCCGCCCTGCTAAATACCTGAATTCCAAGAAACTGCAAAAACGCATGTAATCTTAATGGAAAAATACTAACCAGAATTCAATACAAAATGGTACAATTCAGAGAAAGAAATTATTTTTAAAGAAAAATAAGGCAGAATATGAGCCCTAACTCAAAGATGTATTTACCACAGAAAACTTAAAAAATTTAGGGAAAAAAGGTTTTATCCATTTTCCAAAAGGAAAAAAACACACACATCAAGGTTGCTAAAGAATTATTCAAATCTTTATCAAAATGTGTCCATACCACAGAAAACTGTACTTATGAAATTATTTTCAAATTAGCAGAAAATACCTCTTTTCTCAAGTATTCCCTTTCCCCAAATAGTTCATGAAGATTGGTGCTTACCCACTTGAAAATGATGAATTCTGCTCCTAAATCTCTGATAAATAGAAAATTATAGTATCTTTTCCAGCCGCTAATAGATTTTGTCATTGTTGTAGCCGTTGATCCCAGCATTGCTAAAATAATATTGCCAGCAGAGCCCATTAACAATCCCTGCAAAATAAAAATAGACTCTGGGTAGTAAAATAAAGTCTAACCTTTTATTCCTTTGCACTTAGTCTAGTTTCACGTGCTTGTAGAGAGCCGTGTGACGAGGCCTTTCAGCAGCTCCTTCAAACCGGAGCTGCTAGCGGGAAATGGCTACGCAAACGCCTCAGCTGGAGAACGTGCGCAGAAGTGCTGCCCCCGACACCACAATTCAAGATGGCGGCCGCGGGCTGTGCGCAGAGCCGCTGCGCGCGAACCGCGATCCGCTGCGCCCAGCACCGCGTTCTGGAGCCGTGAGCAGCACAGCTGCGCCCACTCTCCAGAACTCCACCCCCTCCCCAGCTGATGACATGCCCTATGAAGCAGCCCCGCCTCCCGCCTTTCAAGGGGAGTATCTATTCTGGAGCGTGAGCTCGTACCTCTCCCTCCATTCTTTCATCAAAGAATAAAACTCTCCTTTGCTTCTGAACCGAACCTGGTCTTGTTCTATTGGCTCAAAGGACACCAGGCAGAAGGACCGTTGTTGGATCCCACTTAAAAGGGTCAGTAACATTATTTTCCAAGAATACTTCCATTGTCTGCTTAAAATATCTCCTACCTGGGTCTTTAATGTTTCAATGCTAGCTTACACTTATATCATCTAAAATTTTTCCGGAAGTACATCATTTTAGGTTTGGCAGGTAGGCATGTGGAAATGGGTGGGAGTGGATGGTTTCCGGGTGCAGCCACACGCTGAACTAGAATCAAGTATTACCGTCAGTCATATATGTAGGTCCTAGACTTGAAACCAGATTATCAGTTCAAATTTCAACTCTGCTCTAATGGATAAGAGCTCATACCCTGGGGGCAGGTTGCTTAAGCTGTTGAGTCTGTTGCTAGCTGTGTGACCTTGGACAGTTCACTTAATCTCTCTATTCCTCATTTTCCTTAACTCTAAAATGAGGATAATAAGAGTTCGTATAGTGCTATTGTGATGATTAAATGAGTTTCTAAAATTAAAGAATTTAGGACAGTGCCTTGTACATAGGAATTGTCATATAAATATTAAATGTTAACCATTGAGTTCTCCTTAGGGGGCCCTTGGTGTATTTCTTAATCTATTAAAAATGTTCAACATTTAAATTCTCCTCCTTCCAAGAAGATCCTTGTTCCCTATGAAGTTTTCCCCAACTTTCCTGAGGTCCCTGCATTCCAAGATACTTTTGATGTGGTAACTTCTGTCTAGACACTAAGATTCAATTTCCTTTTTCCAGGCCAATTGGGAAGATTCTGAGAGCTGACTTTAGATGAACTTTCTGAAAATAAAACTCACTGACTCCAAGCTGACAATTTTAAAGAGCAGCTTCTCTAGCAAATGTTCATCCTAACAGGGCACACAGCTGCATGAGAACTTTTACAATATGGACATACTTCAATACATGTTCTCAGTCAACTATCCATAAAGCTGAAGTACAATGTTAGTGAAAACACTGAGCTTTGGACAAAGATGGAGGGTCCAACCATCTTTTCAGTGGTGGATCAAAAAGATGCTAAAATTTCTACGTAAACATCTCAACCCTGCTCAAGAACTTGGATAAGTCCTCTGTTGAGACAGGAGAAGACAATATACTTATAATTACTATTCACTTGAGCTATTAAAGAGCTTCACAATAACTCCTTTAAATTGTCCAATGTTGAGTCTATGGCCATACCACCCTGAACATACCCGATCTCATGTAAAATATCCAATGTTGAGGTTCAGGGAGTTAACAGTAAACATTGCACATTTATCTATTGGATGTAATTATTTAGTACTATTAATTTAATATTAGAGATTGTGGACCAGATTTAGCACATTTTACTATTTTTTCTTACATTCAATGGCCAAAATTTTAGTGATTTCTTACAACAAATGCTCTTATTAAAATTATATCATCATGATGATGCTTGCCTTCCTTTTTGTTAGGTATTCAATTACTTTGAGGTTTATAATTAAATTTATGTCAAGAAAACTGGCAATTGTATACTATTCTTAGCAAAATATGTATCATTTCTACCCCTTCCCACACACAAACTCCCCTACCCAGATAATTTCACCATGTTAAATTCATTTAAACACAATCCATCTTCCCTTTCATGTAAACATGTCACCAATACGCATGCACAGTTCTGTAGTTGTCAAAGCTATAAAATTATGTAAAAATGGAACAAAACTATGTATTTGAACATTACTTATCATCATTTACATGCATTTTTATCTTCCCTACTCCTCCTTTTCTTTTAAAAATGTTAACTTTTTTCTAAAAGAAAAAATCCAACATTCATGAACTAACGTAGTTTAGCTCCTTTATTTCATAGAATTCTAAAACAAACAAGCAACTAAAAACTGAAACCTATAAGGAATCAAGAGTGCAAGCATACTAAGAAACATATACCAGATGCCATAATTGGAATCAGAATTGGGATTCATCTCCATGTTTGTCTGATGTAAATATCTGGATAATTTTCTCAGCACTGCACAGTTCCCTTAAATGCATTTAAAACATCAGATGTCTTTATTTTTTTTTGAATTTTATTTATTTATTTACTTTTATAAAGCAGGTTCTTATTAGTTATCTGCTTTATACATATTAGTGTATACATGTCAATCCCAATCTCCCCGTTCATCCCCCCACCCCCGCTTTCCCCCCTTGGTGTTCATACGTTTGTTCCGTAAATGCCAGAATAAATGATAGGATCTTTCACTTTATATCTGGATGGTTAGTTTTATGTAGACACAGTCTGATTTCTAACTTCTCTATTCACAAGGTAAAGAAGATAAATACATTTTCAGTGTAGATAACATAAGAATTATTTTAAAAAGTCATATCCACTCTCAGTATGAAAAGCTATTAAGTAGCTGTGCCCACAACGTCTTTGCCATCATCATCAACTATCAGTTACTGAGCACCCACTGGCACTGTGCTAGACACCAACAGCACGTTTTATATGCTTCTTAAGCTTCAGTTAATCTACCCAGATTTATTCCAATGACATATACACTAAGACACTTCCTTGAAAAAATGCAATGTACCATCCCTCAGTGCTTATTCCAACAAAGAAAACGTCTTTTTTGTTTTGTTTTGTTTTTTCAAATCAGCTGATTTGGAAACATTGAAGGAAAAAAAAGCTAGAAACACAACTGCATTTAATAGCTCCTCCATGCTTCTGTCGCTTTCTTAATGAATTTGGCAGAACAAAGTTAATAGCTGAGAAAGACTGGGAGGAGAAAACTCTTAATGGAGGGAAAAACATTAATGGTTTCAAATGCTTACATTCCATGATGAGTCCACAGTCTTTTATTGCTTTTATTACTACATTGAAAATGGCATCATCAAACCACAAAAATATTTTTTTTTAGTAAAATGAGAATGAATTATACTTACTTTTCTAAAGAATACATATATGTAGAATTCAGACAAGTGAAGTCACAAATCATTCTTAACTTTTTTTGAAGTGTTTTTTCTTGGTTAGCATGACTTTAATAAGTCCATTTTGTACTACCAAGCCGTTTAACAACAGATTCGAGAAAATAAATACACTCTTTTTAAGATCTTCTGTTTGAACTCTATTGCCATCACTTCAAAAAAATAATCAATTGAGCTGAATATTTAGAGAATTATTATAAATCTCTAAGTCCTAGTAAAAGAAGAATAAAAGAAATACCTTAAGGATACTGAGGTAGGCCTATCTACAAGTCACCACTATTTGTTCTGTTTCTAAGAACACAAGAGACTTGTACTTCCTCATCCTCTTGAAGTTATACGTGGCCATTTGACCTCTTGGGTAATAATATATAATCAGAAGTGCATTTCATTTCCAGGTGGAAGCATTTAATTGTTAGTGCTCAGGGCTTCCCTGGTCCCCTACCCCCCACACCATCCTCCTTTAAGAATAGTGGAAACACCTGTTGATAGGGGAACACAACACTCAACTGCCCTTAGAAAGTTGCTTATACCTGCAGTGGACTTTGCTTGAGGCAAAAAACAAATTTCATTTGTTTTAAGCCGCTGAGATTTTGGAGTTTGTTTCTATAGCACAATCAAGCCGTTCTGATGAATATGAGTACGTGTAATAATTGCAGGTTAAGAACTACACTTCTTTTTTTTAATTTGGCCGTGCTGCGTGGCTTGCAGGGTCCTAGTTCCTCCACCAGGGATCGAACCTGGCCTGGCAGTGAAAGCGCTGAGACCTAACCAGTGGACCGCTGGGGAATTCCCAAAAATTACACATTCTTAACATGAAACACATACAGTTTATAGTTTGTTAATGACCTGACAATGATGACCAGTAAATGTAGGACATCAAAACTGATCATTTTAATTTATAATGGTAATTCTATGTTTATTTTGTCAATAAAATCCTTAGCAAAATCAGGCCTTAATTGGCACTCTTTAACTATTTGGCTTATTAGCAGAGAACGATACCTCCTGATATCTATCTATCGCTCTATCCGTCTATATCTTTGGTCTTATTTGCCAGTCAACATTGCTCTATCTTTTCTTCAAGACCTAGCTCAAATTACTTCTCTGACAGGATTCTGTCACTTCACAAGTAATTTTAGTTTGCCCTTTACTCACACAGCACATTGTTACCTTTTAATTTTTCAATCAGCTTGCTAAAGATGTTTGAATTTCCTTGGTTATATTGATACTTCTAAATTTGCCCACAGGTATTCTAAAAGATGTAAACACCCAGTCCTTCATATTTTTACTTTGTGAATCTCTCCTATTCCATTTTCTCAATCTATGTGTTTTGTCCTGACTGTCCTCTTTAGATGCCTTCTTAATTCTTATTTTTCTCCTGTCCTTACTGGAACTTGAAGTTAAGGGTCTATTTCTTACTGCCTAAGGATTTTTCTCCTGAAACTTCAAATCAAGTCCATTTTGCCTAGCATGCTCTACAATATGTTATCATTTCCATTATCATCACTTTTAATTAATCCTTTACATAACTCTCAATTTCTTTGCTCCTCACTTGGTTTTGCTTTGTTTTACCCACTTGGCAAATTAAAATCATTGTTATATTCAACTATCTGCCTCCTGTATGCCTTTGTCAGCACACCTAACATGGCTGAGAAAAACTCACAACCATGCAGGTTGGAAGTTAAATCAGGATAATAGGATCTACCTTGTTCCTTTTATTATGCATGGACTTTCCTTGATCCTAGATAAGTCAACCCCTGCACTTGTGTACTAGATCTTGTTTCCTAGTCTCATCTAGATAAAGAATAAGACTCTAGCAATCATCCAATCTCTTGTTTACATCATCAAATATTCCCTCTTTACTGGATCATTCCACAAATATATGAACATGCCATTACATCTCCCATTTTATTAAACAAAAAATACAATCAAAAAGCTTTGTTGTTCTCAGTGCCCCTCCAGCACTGACCAACTTCTCTCCCTATCTTCAGAGTCAATCTTCCTAAAATAATTTTGTACACTCACTGCCTCCAAATTTGTCCCCCCTGCCCCCCTTCTGCCTTGAATCCACTCCAATCAGGTTTCAATTATGGCTTTCTACTAAAAGGGCTCTTAACAAGATCACAAAAGACCGGTGCTTTATTACATAAAATGGTCATTTGTGAGTCCTTATCTTGCTTGATGTGTGGGCAGCATCTGAAGTATTTTTCTCTCCTCTGTAAAACAAGTTCTTCACTTAGCTTCCAGGATACCAGTCCCTCCTGGAATTCCTCCTATCTTTCTGCCCATTTCTTAAGACTTATTGGTTGTTGTTCCTAACCTTACCAACCTGAAAATGTTGGAGATCCCAAGGATCTGTCTTTTAACTTACTTAGATTCTTAATTTCTACTTTCTCCTTAGAGCTTATCAAGTCTCATGGCTTTAAATACCATCTGCATGTTGGTAATTACCAGTTTTTTAGCTCCTGCTCAGTCCTCTTCTCTGGATACTCAAGTATGCAGCTGGTTTCTTGTCATTTTCTCTTAAATGTCTGGTAGGAATTTTTTGATCAATATGCACTAAACTAACATTTTGATATTTCTCCAGTACTACCAAACCCAACATGCTCTTTCAGAAGTAGTCCTATTCAAAGTCAAAGATGATTCCATTCTTTTGGTTGCTTGGGGGAAAAAAGTGTCAAACTTTTGACTCCTCTTCTCTTACTCCACACATTGAGGCTGACAGCAAATCTTTTCTGCTTGACCACTCTTTACTATCCTAACTAGCCTAGTCCACACCATCCTCTCTCATCAGGGATTCTGCAGTAGCTTCTGTCAAACACAGAATTTCAACAGGACCATCTAATGACCCATGGCCTTACAAGATTCTTTTCCTTGTTTGTGGAAGAACTTGTAACTTGCTGCTAAAAAAAATAGAATCTGTCTCAAATAATAGAATATCTCAGCCTGCTGCTTAACACTGTAATTTGTCCTATGATTATGTTACATCTATGGCAAAGGTAAAGGGATTTTGGTGATGTAATTAAGATCTCTAATCAATTGAAAGAATCAAAAGATCATCCTGGTGGGCCTGACTTAAACAGGTGAAGGCTTTAAAAGCAGACCTAGAAGTTAGAAGTCAGAATGTGATTACCCTGCTGTCCTTAAAGAAGTAAGCTGCTGTGTTGTGAGAGGAACATGTGGCAGGGAACTTTGGGGGTTCTCTAGGAGCTGAAAGCAGAACCCAGTTGATAGGCGGTAAACAGGCACCGCAGTCCTACAATCATATTTTCCTATGAAAAATTATATTAGATATAAATTATAAAAGCTCCTTAAAATAATTCTATAAATCGAATTAACATCTAAAATAATATTTGTACTTACTTATTGATATTAGGAAAGTGACTGCTGAATTAATAAGAGTTCTTTAGAATGAGAGTTGCTGACCAGTATCAAGAAAAGAATATTGTAAGACAAAATGATTTTTGACAGATCACACAGGTTCTGGCAGACAGCAAGCAAGGAGTATAGAGAAGAGAGGATAAAGGTTAAGTGGAAACTTAGAACAAAGAGAAAAGACTGGTCTAGTTCTACTGAAATTTGGGGCCAAATAACACTTTGCTTGAGGTACTGTTTTCTGCATTGTAATATGTTTAGCGGCACCCTTGACCTCTATCCACTAGATGCCAGCCTCATTCCTCTTCTAGTTAATACAACTAAAAATGTCTGCTGATGTGGCCAAATGTTTCAGAGAGCAGAATTTCTCCCCTTTTCTTCCTCATCAAAAATTATTAGTATATAAGAACAATAAAGAAAGATTTTAAAGTTCTAGATAGAGAGTATCAGAGGTCATACAATTCTAAATATATAATTAGCAATACACATCAAATTTCTTTTTACTACCTGAATAGATTTTTTGATTCTTATGAAATTTCCCTCTCCCTGGGATGTGTTGATAGACAAGAACTCAATTAGGCTTGCTTCAGAGGAAGTGATACAGCATAGCCTTCTCCACAATGAAGCATTTGTTGTAGACTTTGAAGTACATCTTTTATCTGGAATACACAATGAGAGTGATGATAAAAGTGTGAAAATAAGAAATGTCTCTAGCCTTAATTATTGTCAGAGTGTTCACTATAAATACTGTTCTAAAATTTGAATATGGAGAGAATGGGCACACTTGTTGGCATAAGATATGAAAAACTGAGAAGGAAAAATAATAATAAACAAAACCCAAACCATCAACACTGCAACATCAAACCATATTTCTAAAAGAAAGAAAAAACTTCATTCAGACAAAGTAGGTAAGAAATTAATAATAAATTAAGTGTGATACATTTAAGCAAATAGAAGGTAGAACTATAACAAAGATGAAAGACGAATGAGATGAAATGATAAGATATGTAAAGAGTATTATAGCAAAAAAAAACATTCAGGAAGAAAATACATATAAGGAAACAGAAAAATTTATCTCTAACAAATGCTTCATACGTTAATAATTGGTAGACATTATGAAATGCATGAATAGAACAAAGGAAAGATAATAAGACAGAATAAGAAATAAGAAAGGACAGTAAATAAGGCATGAAAAAGGAGAGTACATGCAAAGAAACTAATTACCAAATAGCACCGTTAGAGAAATGATAATAATAATGATAATAATAAATTAAAAATTGAAAAGATGGATACATTAGGGTTCAGAGTAGACGCTATGATCAAGTGTGATTTATTTTAGGGATGCATGGATGATTCAACATCTGCAAATCAATCAACAGGCTACACCACAATAAAAAATAAGATAAAAACCATATGATCATCTCAATAGATGCAAAAGAAGCATTTGATAAGATTCAATACCCATTTATGATACAAATTCTCAATAAAGTGCATATAGAAGGAATGTACCTCAACATAATGAAGGTCATATATGACAAACGCACAACTAACATCATACTCAATGGTGAAAAACTGAAAGCTACTTTTCTAAATTCAGGAACAAGACAAGGATGCCCACTCTCACCACTCTTATTCAACATAGTATTGAAAGTCCCTGCCAGAGCAATTAGGCAAGGAAAAGAAATAAAATGAATCCAAAGTGGAAAAGAAGAAGTAAAACTGTCACTATTTGCAAATGACATGATCTTATATAGAGAGAACCCCAAGGACTTCATAAAAAACTATTAGAAATAATAAATGAATACAGTAGAATTACAGAGTACAAAGTCAACATACAAAAATCTGTTGCATTTTTATATGCTAAAAATGAGTTAACAGAAATAGAAATTAAAGAAACAATCCTATTTATAATCACACACACACAAATAAAATATCTAGGAATAAATTTTACCAAAGAGGTGAAAGACACATACACTGAAAACTGTAAGACATTGTTGAAAAAAAAATTCTGTGCTCATGGATTGGACGAATTAACATTGTTAAAATGTCCATTTTACCTAAAGCAATTTCCAGATTCAATGTAATCCCTATCAAAATCCCAAGGACATTTTTTACAGAAAAAGAACAAAAAATTCTCAAATTTATATGGAACCACAAAAGATCCCAAGTAGCCAAATCAATCCTGAGAAAAAAGAACAAAGCTGGTGATATCACACTCCCTGATTTCAAACTATATTACAAAGTTATAGTAATAAAACAACATGATATTGGCAGAAAAACAGATACATAGATCAATGGAACAGAACTGAGAGCCCAGAAATAAACCCATGCATATGGACAATTAATTTACAACAAATAAGCAAAGAATATATAATGGGGAAAGGATAGTCTCCAAAAATGGTGTTGGGAAAGCTGATGCAAAAAAATGAACTAGACCACTATCTCACACTATACACAAATATCAACTCAAAATGGATTAAAGACTTGAGTGTAAGATATGAAACCATAACACACCTGGAAGAAAACATAGGTAGTATCCTCTTTGACCTGGGTCTTGGCAATATCTTTCTAGGTATGTCTCCTCAGGCAAGGGGAACAAAAGCAAAAATAAATGATATTTCATCAAACTAAAAAACTTCTGCACAGCAAAGTAAACCATCAACAAAACAAAAAGACAACATATTGAATGGAAGAAGACATTTGTAAATGATATATCTGATAAGAGGTTAATAACTAAAATATTTAAAGAACTCACACAACTCAACAACAACAAAAGAAACCAAACAATCCAATTAAAAAAATGTGTGGAGGAGCTGAAAAGACATTTTTTCCAAAGAAGACAAACAGATGGACAATGAGCACATGAAAAGATGTTCAACATGACTAATTATTAGGGAAATGCAAATCAAAACCACAATGAGATATCACCTCATGCTTGCTGGAATGACTATCATCCAAAAGGCAAGAAATAACAAATGTTGGTGACGATGTGGAGAAAAGGAAACCCTCATACACTGTTGGTGGAAATGTAAATTGGTGCAGTCACTGTGGAAAAGAATGTGGAGATTCCTCAATTAAGAATAGAACCAGAGGGGGAGAAGATGGCGGAAGAGTAAGACGTGGAGATCACCTTCCTTCCCACAGATACAGTAGAAATACATCTACACGTGGAACTGCTCCTACAGAACACCCACTGAACGCTGGCAGAAAACGTCCGACCTCCAAAAAGGCAAGAAACTCCCCCCGTACTTGGGTAGGGCAAAAGAAAAAAGAAATAACAGAGACAAAAGAATAGGGACGGCACCTGCACCAGTGGGAGGGAGCTGTGAAGGAGGAAAGGTTTCCACGCACTAGGAAGCCCCTTCGCGGGCGGAGACTGCGGGTGGCGGAGGGGGGAAGCTTTGGAGCCACGGAGGAGAGCGCAGCCACAGAGGTGCGGAGGGCAAAGCGGAGAGGTTCCCGCACGGAGGAGCAGTGCCGACCAGCACTCACCAGCCCGAGAGGCTTGTCTGCTCCCCCGCCGGGGCGGGCGGGGCTGGGAGTTGAGGCTCGGCTTCAGTCGGATCGCAGGGAGAGGACTGGGGTTGGCAGCCTGAACACAGCCTGAAGGGGCTAGTGCACCACAGCTAGCCCGGAGGGAGTCCGGGAAAAAGTCTGCAGCTGCCGAAGAGGCAAGAGACTTTTTCTTGCCTCTTTGTTTCCCGGTGGGCAAGGAGAGGGGATTCAGAGCACCGCCTAAACGAACTCCAGAGAAGGGCGCGAGCCGCGGCTATCAGCGCGGACCCCAGAGACGGGCGTGAGACTCTGGGGCTGCTGCTGCCGCCTCCAAAAAGCCTGTGTGTGAGCACAGGTCACTCTCCACACCGCCCCTCCCGGTAGCCTGTGCAGCCCGCCACTGCCAGGGTCCCGGGATCCGGGGACAACATCCCCTGGAGAACGCACTGCGCGCCTCGGGCCGGTGCAACGTCACGCCGGCCTCGGCCACCGCAGGCTCGCCCCGCCTCCTCTGTACCCCTCCCTCCCCGCGGCCTGGGTGAGCCAGAGCCCCCGAAGCAGCTGCTCCTTTAACCCCGTCCTGTCTGGGCGGGGAAGAGACGCCCTCAGGCGACCTACACCCAGAGGCGGGTCCAAATCCAAAGCTGAACCCCAGGAGCTGTGCGAACAGGGAAGAGAAGGAGAAATCTCTCCCAGCAGCCTCAGAAGCAGCGGATTAAAACTCCACAAACAACGTGATGTGCCTGCATCTGCTGAATACCTGAATAGACAACGAATCATCTCAAATTCAGGAGGGGGACTCTGGGAGCAGGAGATATTAATTTTTCCCCTTTTCCTTTTTTTTTGTGAGTGTATATGTATATGCTTCTGGGTGAGATTTTGTCTGTATAGCTTTGCTTTACAATAGCTTTATTTTACTTCACTATATTATAGCCTCTTTCTTTCTTTCTTTCTATTTTTTCTCCCTTTTACTCTGAGCCGTGTGGATGAAAGGCTCTTGGTGCTCCAGCCAGGCATCAGGGCCATGCCTCTGAGGTGGGAGAGCCAACTTCAGAACACTGGTCCACAAGAGACCTCCCAGCTCCACGTAATACCAAACGGCAAAAATCTCCCAGAGATCTCCATCTCAACATCAAGACTCAGCTTCACTCAATGACCAGCAAGCTACAGTGCTGGACACCCTATGCCAAACAACTAGCTAGATGGGAACACAACCCCATCCATTAGCAGAGAGGCTGCCTAAAATCATAATAAGGCCACAGACACCCCAAAATACACCACCAGACGTGGACGTGCCCACCAGAAAGACAAGATCTAGCCTCATCCACCAGAACTCAGGCACTAGTTCCCTCCACCAGGAAGCCTACACAACCCACTGAACCAACCTTAGCCACTGGGGACAGATACCAAAAACAATGGGAACTACGAACCTGCAGCCTGTGAAAAGGAGACCCCAAACACAGTAAGATAGGCAAAATGAGACGACAGAAAAACACACAGCAGATGAAGGAGCAGGCTCAGAACACACTGGACTTAACAAATGAAGAGGAAATAGGTAGTCTACCTGAAAAAGAATTCAGAATAATGATAGTAAGGATGATCCAAAATCTTGGAAACAGAATAGACAAAATGCAAGAAACATTTAACAAGGATGTAGAAGAACTAAAGAGGAACCAAGCAATGATGAAAAACACAATAAATGAAATTAAAAATACTCTAGATGGGATCGATAGTAGAATAACTGAGGCAGAAGAAAGGATAAGTGACCTGGAGGATAAAATGGTGGAAATAACTACTACAGAGCAGGATAAAGAAAAAAGAATGAAAAGAACTGAGGACAGTCTCAGGGACCTCTGGGACAACATTAAACGCGCCAACATTCGAATTATAGGGGTACCAGAAGAAGAAGAGAAAAAGAAAGGGACTGAGAAAATTTTTGAAGAGATTATAGTTGAAAACTTCCCTAATATGGGAAAGGAAATAGTTAATCAAGTCCTGGAAGCACAGAGAGTCCCATACAGGATAAACCCAAGGAGGAACACGCCAAGACACATATTAATCAAACTGTCAAAAATTAAATATAAGGAAAACATATTAAAGGCAGCAAGGGAAAAAAAAACAAATAACACACAAGGGAATCCCCATAAGGTTAACATCTGATCTATCAGCAGAAACTCTGCAAGCCAGAAGGGAGTGGCAGGATATACTTAAAGTGATGAAGGAGAAAAACCTACAACCAAGATTACTCTACCCAGCAAGGATCTCATTCAGTTTCGATGGAGAAATTAAAACCTTTACAGACAAGCAAAAGCTGAGAGTTCAGCACCACCAAACCAGCTTTACAACAAATGCTAAAGGAAATTCTCTAGGCAAGAAACACAAGAGAAGGAAAACACCTACAATAACAAACCCAATACATTTAAGAAAATGGGAATAGGAACATACATATCGATAATTACCTTGAATGTAAATGGATTAAATGCTCCCACCAAAAGACACAGGCTGGCTGAATGGATACAAAAACAAGACCCATATATATGCTGTCTACAAGAGACCCACTTCAGACCTAGAGACACATACAGACTGAAAGTGAGGGGATGGAAAAAGATATTCCATGCAAATGGAAATCAAAAGAAAGCTGGAGTAGCAATTCTCATATCAGACAAAATAGACTTTAAAATAAAGACTATTACAAGAGACAAAGAAGGACACTATATAATGATCAAGGGATCGATCCAAGAGGAAGGTATAACAATTGTAAATATTTATGCACCCAACATAGGAGCACCTCAATACATAAGGCAAATACTAACAGCCATAAAAGGGGAAATTGACAGCAACACAATCATAGTAGGGGACTTTAACACCCCACTTTCACCAATGGACAGATCATCCAAAATGAAAATAAATAAGGAAACACAAGCTTTAAATGATACATTAAACAATATGGACTTAATTGATATTTATAGGACATTCCACCCCAAAACAACAGAATACACATTTTTCTCAAGTGCTCATGGAACATTCTCCAGGATAGATCATATCTTGGGTCACAAATCAAGCCTTGGTAAATTTAAGAAAATTGAAATCGTATCAAGTATCTTTTCCGACCACAACGCTATGAGACTAGATATCAATTACAGGAAAAGATCTGTAAAAAATACAAACACATGGAGGCTACACAATACATTACTTAATAACAAAGTGATTACTGAAGAAATCAAAGGGGAAATCAAAAAATATCTAGAAACAAATGACAATGGAGACACGACGACCCAAAATCTATGGGACGCAGCAAAAGCAGTGCTAAGAGGGAAGTTTATAGCAATACAAGCCTACCTCAAGAAACAGGAAACATCTCGAATAAACAACCTAACCTTGCACCTAAAGCAATTAGAGAAAGAAGAACAAAAAAACCCCAAAGCCAGCAGAAGGAAAGAAATTATAAAGATCAGGTCAGAAATAAATGAAAAAGAAATGAAGGAAACAATAGCAAAAATCAATGAAACTAAAAGCTGGTTCTTTGAGAAGATAAACAAAATTGATAAACCATTAGCCAGACTCATCAAGAGAAAAAGGGAGAAGACTCAAATCAATAGAATTAGAAATGAAAAAGGAGAAGTAACCACTGACACTGCAGAAATACAAAAGATCATGAGAGATTACTACAAGCAACTATATGCCAATAAAATGGACAACCTGGAAGAAATGGACAGATTCTTAGAAATGCACAAACTGCCGAGACTGAACCAAGAAGAAATAGAAAATATGAACAGGCCAATCACAAGCACTGAAATTGAAACTGTGATTAAAAACCTTCCAACAAACAAAAGCCCAGGACCAGATGGCTTCACAGGCCAATTCTCCCAAACATTTAGAGAAGAGCTAACACCTATCCTTCTCAAACTCTTCCAAAATATTGCAGAGGGAGGAACACTCCCAAACTCATTCTACGAGGCCACCATCACCCTGATACCAAAACCAGACAAAGATGTCACAAAGAAAGAAAACTACAGGCCAATATCACTGATGAACATAGATGCAAAAATCCTCAACAAAATACTAGCAAACAGAATCCAAGAGCACATTAAAAGGATCATACACCATGATCAAGTGGGGTTCATCCCAGGAATGCAAGGATTCTTCAATATACGCAAATCAATCAATGTGATACACCATATTAACAAATTGAAGGAGAAAAACCATATGATCATCTCAATAGATGCAGAGAAAGCTTTTGACAAAATTCAACACCCATTTATGATAAAAGCCCTGCAGAAAGTAGGCATAGAGGGAACTTTCCTCAACATAATAAAGGCCATATATGACAAACCCACAGCCAACATTGTCCTCAATGGTGAAAAACTGAAACCATTTCCACTAAGATCAGGAACAAGACAAGGTTGCCCCCTCTCACCACTATTATTCAACATAGTTTTGGAAGTGTTAGCCACAGCAATCAGAGAAGACAAAGAAATAAAAGGAATCCAAATCGGAAAAGAAGAAGTAAAGCTGTCACTATTTGCAGATGACATGATACTATACATAGAGAATCCTAAAGATGCTACCAGAAAACTCCTAGAGCTAATCAATGAATTTGGTAAAATAGCAGGATACAAAATTAATGCACAGAAATCTCTTGCATTTCTATACACTAATGACGAAAAATCTGAAAGTGAAATTAAGAAAACACTCCCATTAACCATTGCAACAAAAAGAATAAAATATCTAGGAATAAACCTACCTAAGGAGACAAAAGACCTGTATGCAGAAAATTATAAGACACTGATGAAAGAAATTAAAGACGATACAAATAGATGGAGAGATATACCATGTTCCTGGATTGGAAGAATCAACATTGTGAAAATGACTCTACTACCCAAAGCAATCTACAGATTCAATGCAATCCCTATCAAACTACCACTGGCATTTTTCACAGAACTAGGACAAAAAATTTCACAATTTGTATGGAAACACAAAAGACCCCGAATAGCCAAAGCAATCTTGAGAACGAAAAATGGAGCTGGGGGAATCAGGCTCCCTGACTTCAGACTATATTACAAAGCTTCAGTAATCAAGACAGTTTGGTACTGGCACAAAAACAGAAATATAGATCAATGGAACAGGATAGAAAGCCCAGAGATAAACCCACACACATATGGTCAACTTATCTTTGATAAAGGAGGCAAGCATATGCAGTGGAGAAAAGACAGCCTCTTCAATAAGTGGTGCTGGGAAAATTGGACAGGAACATGTAAAAGTATGAAATTAGAACACTCCCTGACACCATGCACAAAAATAAACTCAAAATGGATTAAAGACCTAAGTGTAAGGGCAGACACTATCAAACTCTTAGAGGAAAACATAGGCAGAACACTCTATGACATACATCACAGCAAGATTCTTTTTGACCCAGCTCCCAGAGAAATGGAAATAAGAACACAAATAAACAAATGGGACCTAATGAAACTGAAAAGCTTTTGCACAGCAAAGGAAACCATAAACAAGACCAAAAGACAACCCTCAGAATGGGAGAAAATATTTGCAAATGAAGCAACTGACAAAGAATTAATCTCCAAGATTTACAAGCAGCTCATGCAGCTCAATAACAAAAAAACGAACAACCCAATCCAAAAATGGGCTGAAGATCTAAATAGACATTTCTCCAAAGAAGATATACAGATGGCCTACAGACACATGAAAGAATGCTCAACATCATTAATCATTAGAGAAATGCAAATCAAAACTACAATGAGATATCATCTCACACCGGTCAGAATGGCCATCATCAAAAAATCTAGAAACAATAAATGCTGGAGAGGGTGTGGAGGAAAGGGAACACTCTTGCACTGTTGGTGGGAATGTAAATTGATACAGCCACTATGGAGAACAGTATGGAGGTTCCTTAAAAAACTACAAATAGAACTACCATACGACCCAGCAATCCCACTACTGGGCATATACCCTGAGAAAACCATAGGTCAAAAAGAGTCATGTACCAAAATGTTCATTGCAGCTCTATTTACAATAGCCAGGACATGGAAGCAGCCTAAATGTCCATCGACAGATGAATGGATAAAGAAGATGTGGCACATATATACAATGGAATATTACTCAGCCATAAAAAGAAATGAAATGGAGGTATTTGTAATGAGGTGGATGGAGTTAGAGTCTGTCATACAGAGTGAAGTAAGTCAGAAAGAGAAAAACAAATACAGTATGCTAACACATATATACGGAATCTAAGGGGAAAAAAAAAAAAAAAAAGGCCATGAAGAACCTAGTGGCAAGACGGGAATAAAGACACAGACCTACTAGAGAATGGACTTGAGGATATGGGGAGGGGGTGGGGTGAGATGTGACAGGGTAAGAGAGTGTCATGGACATATATACACTACCAAATGTAAAATAGATAACTAGTGGGAAGCAGCCGCATAGCACAGGGAGATCAGCTCGGTGCTTTGTGACCACCTAGAGGGGTGGGATGGGGAGGGTGGGAGGGAGGGAGATGCTAGAGGGAAGAGAAATGGGAACATATTGTATATGTATAACTGATTCACTTTGTTATAAAGCAGAAGCTAACACACTATTGTAAGGCAATTATACTTCAATAAAGATGTTAAAAAAAAAAAAAAAAAAAGAATAGAACTACCATATGATCCAGTTATCCCACTTCTGGGTATTTATCCAAGATACAGAAACACTAATTTGGAAAGATATATGCACCCCTATGTTCATCATGGCATTATTTACAATAGCCAAGTGGAAACAACCTAAGTACCCATCAACAGATGAATGGATAAAGAAGTTGTGGTATATGTGTATATATATATGTATATATATGCTACCTAAAAGATGAAATCTTGCGATTTCCAACAACGTGGGTGAAACTTGAGGTTATTATGCTAAATGTAGTAAGTCAGAAGGAGAAAGACAAATACTGTATGGTTTCACTCATACGTGGAATATAAAAAACAAAAATAAAATAAATGGGCAAATCAAACCAAGCAAAAACAAACACATAGATACACAGAACAGAGTAGTGGTTACCAGAGAGGAAAAGAATTAAATTTAAGGATACAATGGAATCCCAGAGTATCCAGGCAGAAAACTAAATTACTAAATCAATAAAAAATTAGATAGTCTCACATTCATTCAACCCAGATTAAGAAAAAGAAAATAAATTTCAACTTTAAGAATTCATCATGACATTCCAAAAACTTCAGAAAAATAAAAAGTATAAATTTCTACATTGTGTATGAACAATGGTAAAAATAAGTCAAATGTTATAATGTGAAATTAAAAAGTAGATAAATAATAATACATGATGTCTAACTTGTATTTCAATCCAGAATTTTAAGTATGGTTTCAATTTTGGAAATTTCGTTAATATAATTAATGGAAAATCAAATATGCAAAAAAGGCATTTGATAAAATTTAACTATGATTTTTTATTTAAAAAAAGAAAAATTCTGAAATAAAAAAGCAATGAATTGTGACTAACCCTGTCAGGTACTGAATACAGTATAGCAGTCAATTAAGCAGTAAATGTAACATTACAGTAGTAGTGTAGGACTAGATGAATCTATTGGGTTGGCCAAAAAATTCCTTTGGTTTTTAAGTAAAAATAAAAGACACATTTTTCATTTTCACCAAGAACTTTATTGAACAATGTATTAACCATTTTGTTCCACTACCTTCTGCCATTTTTCAGGCAACTTCATAATTCCACCTTCCCAAAACTTTTTATCTTTTCGAGCAAAGAACTATCCCAGTTGCCTTTTATAGTTTTCCAGGGAATTGAATTTTTTTCCATTAAGAAAATTTTGTAAAGACCTAAATAAATGGAAGTCCGAAGGTGCAATGTCTGGTGAATACAGCAGATGAATAAGAACTTCCCAGCCAAGCTCTAACAATTTTCGCCTGGTCATCAAAGAACATGCAGTCTTGCTTTATCCTCACGGAAGATTATGCATTTTCTGTTGACTAATTCCAGATGCTTTTCGTCGAGTGCCGTTTACACGTGGCCTAATTGGGAGCAGTATTTGTTGGAATTAATTGTTTGGTTTTCCAGAAGGAGCTCATAACAGAGGATCCCTTCCAATCCCACCATATACACAACATCACCTTCTTTGGATGAAGACCGGCCTTTGGTGTGGTTGGTGGTGGTTCATTTCGCTTGCCCCATGATCTCTCCCGTTCCACATTATTGTACAGTATCCACTTTTCATCACCCATTACAATTTGTTTTAAAAACAGAACGTTTTCATTACGTTTAAGTAGAGAATCACATGTGGAAATATGGTCAAGAGGTATTTTTTTACTTAACTTATGTGGAATCCAAACATCAAAGCGATTAACATAACCAAGCTGGTGCAAATGATTTTCAACGCTTGATTTGGATATTTTGAGTATGTTGGCTATCTCCCACGTGGTATAACGTTGATTTTTTTCTCAATTAATGTCATGATTTGATCGCTATCAACTTCAACTGGTCTACCCTACCGTGGAGCATCGTCCAGCGAGAAATCTCCAGCACGAAACTTTGCAAACTACTTTTGACATGTTCCATCAGTCATAGCACCTGCTCCATATACTGCCCAAATCTTTTTTTGCATTTCAGTTGCGTTTTTACCTTTCTTGAAATAATAAAGCATAATATGCTGAAAATATTGCTTTTTTCTTCCATCTTCAATATTAAAATGGCTACACAAAAATTCAAGAATTTTGATAAGCTTTTTTTTTAAATGCATGCTGATATGACAGCTATCACAATACAATCTAACAAAATTCTTTTGAATGAAGTTAAAGACAACTAAGCACTACTAGAGCCATCTTACAGAAAACACCAAGCGAACATTTTGGCCAACCCAATATTTAAAAAGAGCAGTCTGGAAGCATATTTAAGAAAATATACATTTAATACACGATACTGGGGAAATTTACAAGAATTTTTAAAAGATAACTTATTTTAAACAAATAGTCTTGGGACAACTGATTACTGGTGTAATGAGTTACAACATATACTATTACTGCTTCTAAGCATATTAAAAAAAAAAATGACTGGATTACTATTTCATTCTCTGATAGGCTCCTTGTATTCTTAGAAGCAGCCCATGGATAATTTGAAAACATATATTAGATCACGTCAATGTCTTACCAAGTCCTTTTCTTGTCTTTCCATTCCATTCAGCATAAAAACCAAGTCTTGTAAGTGGTCCGAAAAGCCCTAAGTAGTTTTTTCTTCTACCTCTCTGATCTCTTCTACCACTCTTCCCCACTGCTTCCTTTGGTCCACCCACACTGGGCTTGTTGCTGTCCCATAAGCATGGCTCATGTGCTCCTGTCTCAGGGCTTTTTTTCTGTTTCCTTTACCTGCAATTCTCTTTTCTCAGAGTCCTGTGACTTCTTTTCTCCTTCAAGAATATGTATATTGCCACCTTCTCAGAGAAGTGTTCTCCTTCTACTTTAACTAGAGTATCAGCTTCTGTAAGCCAGGACCTTTCTAGTTTATTCACTGCTATATCCCTAGTGTTTATATCAGTGCCCAGAACAGAACAGAGATTCATCTGTTAAAATATGTATCTGGATAAATGACTAAATGAATAAATGAATAACCTTATGGTTTAACTCTTTCAGCTTTTATATTTTTTAAAACCAAAATCACTGAGCTTGTATTAAAAAGTATGGGCTTTCAATTTTATTGTTGTTGTAATGTTAGAAATTCAAGCAAACAATTTAAAATAAAAAAGCTGATCGGTGACTTTTTTTTTTTCTTCTGTTTACATTTCTATTGGAAAAGCCTTATTCTAAAGGACTGGAATATTTTGACCCAATAGAGTGTATTGCAATGAGTATAAAGCAATTGTGGATGAGAAATTACCAAAAAAAGAAAAGGTCAATTAACAAATTATCATGCCCCAACATTCATGTTCCTAGTAACATTTTGGGTCCCAAAAGAGATATTCTTTCCTCCTCAAGCACGTGAGCAGTTTGCCTCAGTTCAGAATTTGTATTCCCAGAATAGAAATCCCATGTAGAAAGCAGCCCTAGACTTGCATAGATAAAGCTTTCTCCAGGTTCAACCAGTGTCCAGTGAGTAAACTTAGACATTTTCAGATACCCTGCCATCCTAGTCTAGGGTATTAAGAATATATTTCTGAGGTCTCGTCTGTGATAGTGGTCCCTTTTCCTAGTGCTTGAAGACATAACATGTCTTATTTTTAATTTAATTCTGGATAATTTCTGCCATAACATGTCTTATTTTTAATTTAATTCTGGATAATTTCTATCTCAAAGATTTAAAACAGAGGTTGAGATTCTGAGCGAAGAGTGAGTATTGCCATCTTCATTTACCAGCTGTGATTCATGGCTCACTATCTTCTTTCTCACTCCTTATTGAGTTAAAAGTAAGTGCTCTCTCTGTCTGAAGGGCTCAGTACTTCTACACTCTGTTCAAACTACTATTGATGGCACTAGTTTTCCAACTATGTTGTCCTAATGATAGTTTATTTCTGGGAATTACTTTACTTGTCCTGTTCTAATGGCTTCCCACCTTAGTACCCTGTAGACACCTGCGCCTCTTCTTCATAAGATAGAGAACTGGGTACTGTAATCTTCAACCCCTTGGCAGAAATTTTTCCCCATTTTGCAATTTTTGAAACTTCACTCTAAGTGATTCTTCTGCCCTGTGTTCCCCCAAGATTTCTGTAAATTGAGCTAAGATTAATTGCGTACTGAGCAAGGCTCTTCAATATTTCACTCTTCTTGTACAATGCAAAACAGAAATGGCTAGTTATCTCAGGTCTTTTTCATGTGAAAAGAAATGTTAATAGTCAGTGGCAAAATTCCTGTTTGAGGAATGGCAAAAATGTTTTTTTTTGTTCAAGAAAAGTGTCTCCACCACGTTTAGTTCTTTGATTATGGGCCACTTAGCGTTTTTCAATTTCTGCACTTCAGTTTGCTGAGATATTTCCTAGAGAAGAGAGTTCTCAAACTGTCTCTCTTGATATGAGAGAATTAGAGGACCATACAGAACATTGGCACAAACTTTGTTGGGATTTTTTTTTCCCCACTCCCACTATCCCAGGTGGGATAAGCTTTCACACAAAAAATGCAGTGATCAATCAGGACACATTTCATTATCATGTTCCAAGGGCAGGAAGTCTCTGCTGAGAAACTTCAGTGGTTTGTTTTCCAGATAAGCTGCCTGAGTAACAAGGTATTCAGATGTAGGCAGAGGACACAAATCTTATGTGGATTTGATTCTTCTGCCAATTAGAAAACAAAAGAAAATGAAAGTGCTTTTTCTCTGATAAATGATGTCTACAAAAATCTATAGCAAACATAATTATTGGTGATTTCTTAGAATTAAGAACACTTTAAAGTCAAGAGCCTAAATCACCAGTATTATTCAACATCATGCTGGATGGAGTTTATAGTGCACTAAAGGGCTTTATGAAAATCTTTCATAAATTCAGAGCTTATTGTAATATCCACTAAGGATTTCAAGGACAAATATAAATTGAAAGTGGAGGCTTAATTCTCCCTATTGAAAATAAGGAAGGAGATTTCCCTTTTCTCCTTTTCATTAGATTATCTACTTTGGAAAATCTGTAATTTTAAGTACTTTCTTCTCCCCTTGAAATGACTGTAAATCATTTTGAAGACTAAGTTGGCATTTTCTTAGTTTTATGACCCAGGATTATCTTTCTCAAGGACCTGAGAGCCACTTCTTTGAAATGTAAAGATCAAGGGTGATATTGCCCCAGTATCCCAGTGTCTGTGGGAGGGAAGGACCTAACTTCCCCTGGGCACCTTGCTCTCAGTTGCAAAACTACTTTCTGCCATAAAGACATGAAAAGTTTGTTTTTCCTCTGGATAAAGCCTATTAGCAAACACAGATAGTCACCTCAATTACCAGGGAAAGTTAAGATGAACAATGTGTGACAAATGGTGCCCTCAAGTACTCTTACATAGTGATTGTTTATCTTGAGAAACGTGTGTAAAGGGTTGTATCTGCTTGGCTATTGTTATGAACCAAATATTTGTGTCCCCTCAAAATTCATATGTTGAAACCATACCCCCACAATGTGGTGGCATTAGGAGCTGGGGGTCTTTGGCTGACAATTAGAATTTTATGAGGTCATAACGGTGGAGCCTTCATGAATGGGGTTAGTGTCCTTATAAAAGTCATGAGAGGGCTTGCTTCCCCTCTCTGCTCCCTGCCGTGTGAGGATACAATGAGAAGTCAGCAGTGTACAGGGTTCTCTCTAGATCCTGACCACGCTATCACTCTGATCTCAGACTTCCAGCCTCCAGAACTGTGAGAAATAAATTTCTGTTGCTTAAAAGCCACCTAATCTGTGGTCTATTGATTACAGTAGCCCAAACGGACTAAGACAGCTTTATAAGTGGATGAGATTCCATCCTATCTTTGCAATCTCTTAGCAGACTGCATGCGATGCACATCACATCTGGTTTACTGCTTATTCAATAATCAAACTGTTTTCTTTCTCTACTACCTTTGTGGAGAAGCTTTCCAGCTTCTTTTGGGAGAAGATCTTTTTAAATTCTATTTCCCTAACAGGATGCAATGTCAGCAAAAATGTTACCAGAAAAATTAAGTTGGTAAATATTCCATGACACGGCTTCTTGAAAGTCAATTCCCCAAGAAGTCATGGTTGGGTTGGTGGTGATGGAATTTTGCCTGTGCAGGAAGCAGTTCTGCCAAGTTTTGCAAAGTTCCATACCTCAAGTCTTATAAAGCCCAACTATTTCACCTAAAACTCTAGCACCTTTGCCTAGTATGGGCCAAAAACAAACAAGCAAGCAAACAAACAAACAAAACCCCCCCAAACCTGTAGAAATCTATGGAGATTAAGGGAACAGTTTCCTACTATATTACGAGTACATTTGCTATTTTTTTCTACACAGTTCTTAATAAGAAAACTAGGTATCACCTATGCAAAACTGCACTGTAATCATGCAATGATGACCAAAATGTGGATATGAATGATCATTCAAAACCTAGAAAGAGGAGATATGGAGGTCTGCCAAGGATCTAATATATAAAGAAATGTAAAGAAATGAAATGACACGGTTTATTAAAAACTGAAGTGTGTGTCAATTCAGATTTGATCCAGGTGCAAGCAAATGAAAATAATAACACTAAAAAATCAGTGGCCTAAATAAGTGATAACATCTTTTCTGTCTCACAGAACATAGGGAAGGTTACTATCCTTAAACCAGGCAGGCTCAACACTACTACTGTTTTCAGAATTCTGCACACTAAAGGAAGAAAAAAAAAATTGCTAAATCTTAGGAAATCCAAAAAGATCTTTTTATACTAATTCTTCAGGGCAAGGGTTGCTTCTACTTCCATATTTACATAACTAAAGAAGGTTTTCTTTTCTGCTCAGAATAGAAAATATCCTCAAAATGACTTAGCATGTCCACCTCTAGGCAGAAAACAGGTTGGCACAATTGTTTCTAAATTCCAAAGCACCAGAGGCTCTCTGTTACACTCAAAATTTTAATAAGTGGCCTGCATTTTTTGCAGTGTGTAACTCTTATCTTGTAAAATGGTCCTTCAGTTCATATTTGTTCTGTTCCCTTGACCCTACAAGGATTGAACTCATTAGTTCATTCATAATCTAAGACTGTGTCTGTCTCAATTTCAGTGATGACCTTGACATCATACCCCAGTGGGATGATTTTGATAGGAAAATATAAAGCTGGATGTTGAAGTGTCCTAAGCTATTGTAGAAGACATCAGCTGTGTTCATCAGTTCAGAATATTGTCTCCTTTTTGTTTTTTGGCAAAGTAGGATCTATCATTTCTTTAGGGAAATGAATTATCCCTGGAACCGAGCAGAACCCTGCAGCCGCCCCCTCCCCCCCAACTACAAAGGCCCCTCCGTGTCCCCTGACCCTTGTTTGTAGAAAAGCTGAAGTCTCCCAGATCTCTCTGAGGCACAAAAGAGCAGGTTCAAGCAGTTAATGATTAGGACATTAAGAATCATAGACTCAGGGTCTGATGCAGATTCCTGAGCTGTTTTACAGATACTATAACAGCACCAGAGGGTAAAAGCTAACTGCATGATGACCAGACTACAGCCATGACATAAAATGCTCCATCTTAAGCAGTACTGAATATATGGCTGGCACAATTCCAATAACGGGCCTTAAGAGAATGAGATTAACACTACTGCTCATAATAATCTGTATTTTTGTGGATATCAAAATAATTATAGCTTGCTCTGCCTATAAATGTAAGCAAGTGCAACTAAAATTGTCAGCAAAGAGAGCTATAGACCCATATCGACATCTTCCAGTCTAAGAATATGGCACCCTGTGTCAGCACGAAAAAGTTACAGACGACAGACTTTCACCCATAAGCCCGTAGAAATGGAATGACGTTCTGGCAAGTGGGGATTTGTAAGCAGCTTTTGGCAGGAAAGAGCTCTCTGCAGGAGGCCCCTTTTGTCTTGTCACTTTAGCAAAGCTATATTGTAACTAACCTTAAACCAGGCATTCCCATGCTCTACTCATTTCCGACTCAAACACACTTTTCAGGTCTTTGGCTGAAACACAATGTTCAGGTCTTTTGATCACATGATACCTTGCCTAACCTGTTGGTTCTTTCCATAGATCAAAGAAGTAAAAATGAAGAATAAGTAATTAACAGATGACCAGATCTCTTCCCTAGCTTCCCTTTCAGTAATCTCTCATACAAACTGTGTGAGTTAGCTTCTAAAGAAACATCACAAGGAGTTGACAACTCTGCATGCAGTAGGAGACGGAAATGAGTCTGATCCCCTAACTCAATGATTAACTGAGATTACGTCCCATTTTCCCTTTAAAAACTTTCATGGCCAAGCAGAATCTTCAGAGTTGTATTTGAGACACGGGTCTGCCTTCTCTCCCAAAATGCTGGCTTTCTGATTAAAAGCAGTGTTTTTTATTTCTACCAACACTTGCCTCTCGAGGATTGATTTTCAAGCAGCGAGCAGCTGGACCTGAGTTTGGTAAGATCCTCACATTTTTGGCTTAGGTACGATTATTAATTACCAAGCTAATAGCACATCCACCCTCCACCCCTGGGGTAGTAGTGGTAGGCACATGCGACCCAAAGAGGCTAAACAGAATTTCTCTCGCATATTTACTTCTTGTTAGAATTAGACACTTATAGACGTCAGTAAGAGGCCAGCTAAGTTGTAGGCAGTATACTACCTAAATGAGATTCTTCTTGCTGTTCTTCCTGTTTTTCCTAGAGTCTGGTATATATTTTTCTTAGATTTTGTAAGTATACAAGAATGGTTGATTGAATTGTTAGCCCAGATTATTCATCTCTTCCATCATCTAATGCTCAAGCCACGGACTTACCTTGGGTCATATATTTCCCTTCATCTTGTATTCCCCCATACCTTTACCTTGGTTTGGGCTATATGAATTGCTTTCACCAAATAAGAATCCTTCTGAGCCTGGGACTTAAGAAGCTCCCCCCGCCCTGCCACGATTCTGCTTACCATTTGGCACCTCTGCCATCACCAAGATAATACTATACATACTTGAGAAAAGCTGCTGCTCCCAAGAGGATGAAGCAGAGCCACCATCAAAGACAAAGACAGCCAAGTGCAACCTAGATCAGCCACCTGTGAGCCATCCTGCAGTAAGTGAATAATAAGAAATCAACACTGTTTTAATCCACTGCATGTTGGGGTGGTTTGTTTCATGGCAATATCAGATTGATACACTTAGATCCCTTTGCACAAATTCTCTTTTATTCCCTCAAAATATCCAGGTCTCATTTCAGCTACTGGCACCTACAGAGCACTGATACTGATTTAACAATTAATAAAATTATTATGTTAGTTTCCATCCAATAAAGACCTAGGAGTTGCTAGGAAATTGTGAGCAGGAGTAAAAATTCCTTGATTATAACATCCTGATTTCAGAAGTAGACTCTCATTCTAAGGGATTTTTCCTACCCCTTGGAAAACTTGGTCTTGGTTCTTGAACTTTCAATATTTTCAACAAATGCTCCTGGAGTTCACCCTGTTACTTGTAATAATAATGATCTATATTAACCTGGAAATTAACTGATTATTACAGATACCAAGTTTTGGGAATAAAAATCCCACTCCTATTGAAGCAAAGCTTATGATCACTGAATGTATGATAAAAGGAACAGCTGCACAGTTATTCAGTGAGTTTAAACTTCATCAAAGCTCATCTTCAGGAATATCTAAACTCTCAAGTGGATAGTATGCACTGAAATGATTTGTCTAAAAATGATTCTGCAGAGAACAGGCCCAATTTGTTTAGAACCATATGTTTACTCATCCTTCCATAGTTTCTTTTTTTTTTTTTTACTATCACTTGCTCTGTTAAGATACCCTTCATTCTAAGGATAGACAAATCATTAGAATATAGTGAAACTTCAGTGTTACCTGCCCAGAGAAATGATTGGAGGCAATGAAGGGGATGTTCATTCACTGCAAATTATCACCGTCAGTTGCACACACTGAGACTGTATCTAGTAAAGATAATGTGATGATCCCAGCATTTTTCCTCAACCTGCTTATATAGGCTCCTGCTAAGGGAAATTTGTCAATCAGAACAATCAAGTTAAAAGCCATAGTGAATACTATTATATTGGCAGAAGAAAAAGAATGTTAAGACTAGTTTGGGGATACACCAGAATGGTTAAGACCATAGACTCCAGAATCACATTACCTGGGTATTAGTCTCCATCTGTCACATACTAGTTTTGTGAATTTGGGACATTTATTTACTCTTTCTAATTTCCTTATCTGTAAATGGGATAAAAATAGTATCTACTACATAGGACTTTTCTGAAGATTAAGTAAGTGTATATTTATAGTGTGCTTAAATGACTCTTGGCACATTAACTAAAGTGTCACTGTTGTCATTATCACTGCTGCTACTGTTAATATTATTATTCATTATTCTTAAATACCTAGAGATCGCAAGGACCAAATTTTTAAGTTGTTTAAAATTCTTTGCTAAATAAAGGTGGAAGGAAGGATAAACCTAAAACTTTTTGTTTACTATGTGCCAAGCACAGTGATAAATATTTTATATGAGCTAAATCTTCCTGGAGAAAAACAGAATGAAGTAAGGCAATGCCACCCAATTAAGTCTATAACCGTGCTCACTAATTTGGGAGCTGCTAGCCACTCTTTAGCATTTCAAATTGGTCTAGTGCATTAATTTTTTTTTAACATCTTTATTAGAGTATAATTGCTTTACAATGGTGTGTCAGTTTCTGCTTTATAATAAAGTGAATCAGTTATACATATACATATGTCCCCATATCTCTTCCCTCTTGCATCTCCCTCCCTCCCACCCTCCCTATCCCACCCCTCTAGGTGGTCACAAAGCACCGAGCTGATCTCCCTGTGCTATGCGGCTGCTTCCCACTAGCTATCTATTTTACGTTTGGTAGTGTATACATGTCCATACCGCTCTCTCACTTTGTCCCAGCTTACCCTTCCCCCTCCCCTAATATTAACTAATTTAAATTTAAAGTAAAACCTGAATGTTTCAATTATTTGAGAAAAAGTATGTTTGAAAAACTTGAATTTTTTTCATCATAAATTTTATGAAATCTAATAGATCAACATTTCTGATAAAATTTAGTGTCTAGATTGAAATGGCTATAAGGGCAAAATGCACACTGGTATTTGGAGATAATACAAAAAACTGAAAAGTATCTTATTAATAGTTTTATTATACTGATTACATTTTGAAATAATAATATTTGAATATATTGGGTTAAATAAAATATACTATTAATTTCAACCGTTTCTTTTAACTTTTTAAATGTGGTTATTTCGAAATGTAAATTACATTCTATTTCTGTTGGTCAGTGATGGTGTGTGACCTCAGCTAGACCCTGAGTACTTCTCAGAAAGCTGTCAGTTTTCCAGCCTTGTTCACTCTCCAGTGAACCACCGAAGCAAATTCAAATCTGTCTCACTCTTCTCAAATTTCACCTCCTATCACCTCCCACTCAATCTCTGCTAAGAAGCAAATTCAAACGTCTCACTCTTCTCAAATTTCACCTCCTATCACCTCCCACTCAATCTCTGCTAATTACCTCATAGTCTCCTCACATAAAGAAAGAGGTCTCGGGCTTCCCTGGTGGGGCAGTGGTTGAGAATCTGCCTGCTAATGTAGGGTACATGGGTTCGAGCCCTGGTCCAGGAAGATCCCACATGCTGCGGAGCAACTAGGCCCGTGAGCCACAACTACTGAGCCTGCGCGTCTGGAGCCTGTGTCCCGCAACAAGAGAGGCTGCGACAGTGAAAGGCTCGCGCACCGCGATAAAGAGTGGCCCCCGCTCGCCGCAACTAGAGAAAGCCCTCGCACAGAAACGAAGACCCAACACAGCCAAAAATAAATAAATAAATAAATTTATTTATTTAAAAAAAACCCCAAAAAACAAAAACTAACATTTGGGGCTTTATGAATTTCAGAATTATGAATAAGTATGGTAGCTATGTACTTTATTTCAAAATGAGACACTTTTGAGAGTAAAAATAGGCACCATTAATGCTTATGCCAGGATCACAATTGATTACTGAGATTGTCCCAGTAAGACACGATAGATAGTCTGAGGATCTGAACTGACAAAGCATCGTTCTTGGCATTTTGGAAGTACTAATGGTGAATTATGTTTATTTGTTTACTTACATTATTTACTTTCCTATCTACTTGCTTATTTATATTACAGCCTGGTTCCATTAAAAAAAATAAATGAATGACAAGGTGATCTACTTCTTAAAGGCTGGAGTCTGAAGGCAAATCTGAGTTTGAATTATTGCTTTGCCTATTGCTACTTATGACATCAGCAGGTTACTATCACTATGTATTGGTTTCCTCATCTGTGAAATACAGGTTATAACACTATCGGCTTCATAGGATTGTTCTGAAGACCAAATGAGATAATATATGCTAAGACCTTATTAAACTGTCTCTCCATAAATACACTGAAAAGGATGAAGAAGTAGTAGCAGTATCCTACTTTTCTATACCCTAAAGCAACTCAAAGTAAAATATAAAGTGCAAATGTATACAAATAATTTACTGGATCTACTGTGATTTTCCTCAATTAAACTTCTCTTTCTAGGCATATGACTAGATCATACTTCAGTGCAAATTTTGTAGGTGTCTTTGTAAGTTTTATGTGGCCATTTGATTTTCTGGCCAATGGAAGATGAGCAGAAGAGCATGTGTCACTTCTGAGCAAAAGGATTTTAGAGACAGTATATGGTTTGTCACCTTCCTATCCCATGGCATGATGACTAATGATGCTCCAGATCTAGAGGTCATGTCAGACGAGTCCCATGACAGAACATAGGAAGAGTAGCAAATAAAACTTTGTTGTTTTAAGCCAATAAAATTTGGGGGTTGTTTGCTTCTGCAGTATAACCTAGCATGGCATGATAGAAAAAAATGTACATATATACATACATATATATATGTGTGTGTGTGTGTGTGTGTGTGTGTGTGTGTGATATATATATATATATATATATATATATATATATATATATATATGTAGAGAGAGAGAGAGAAAGAGAGAGAGAGAGAGAGAAAGAGAGATGAATTGTGTCCTCCAAAAGATCTGTTGAAATCCTAACCTCTGGTACTGGTGAATGTGACTTGGAAATATGGTCTTTGCAGATATTATCAAGTAAAGATAATGTCATCCTGGATTAGGTCGAGCCTTAATTCAGTGAGTTAATGAAATGAATTCAATTAATTACATTAATGATATCCTTAAAAGAAGAAGAAAATTTGGATACAGAGACATAAGGAGAATGATCTCTCTCTCTCTCTCTCTCATCTCTCATCTATCTATCATCTATCATTAGTGGTTCTTAAGTTTCAAGGTGCACAGGATCCCTTAGGATTGTTTGATTTAATAATACACTGCCAGTCCAGAGATTCTGATTCAGTCAGTCTTGAGTGGGGCTCAAGAATTTGTAGTTTAACTAAATTCTAAAGTTGATTTTGATGCTAGTGGTTTCCAGACCAAATATTGAGAAAAAAGATATAATTAATACCATGATTTGATGTAAATTAACTTGATTTTGTGGGTGTTACATGGGTAAATAAAAGATGCTCTAGTAAAGGGATGTCATGAGTAAAGGTATTATAGGAAATGCTCCAGGTATGCTCCTGGAAAGACAGGATATGAATTTGGTTGATGCCCAACGTTTGTGTTATTAGTTCTGCAAAGATAGTTAGGAACAGGCTGTGGAATTCATTAAATGCCTAGTTCTATGTTCCAATCTTTATTCAGAAGACTCTGAAAAAATACTCATTTTATTTTATTTTCTGAGCGACTAGAGGTGGTAACTCATTAATTGCCTTAAGACTGCAGGAAAAGACTTTACTGAGCTGGAGGTGTCTCCCACATATATACTGCCCTGAAAAACTCTGCATCGCATGTCATACTGGAAGTAAGCCTGATGATCTAATGGTGAAGCATTCTCCTGGGAATACAGATTAGCCATTAGATTTCAAAATTAGATCTCTTCCTATAAAACCAAGTGTCTTTTTTACTAGGTGATTTTGTAGCATTTAAAGATAGATGATTTGATAGAGTTGAAGAGAAGATTGAGACCAACATAATAGTGTGCAGGAAGGGAAAATAATTCTCGTCATATTTTGAATATTGGTCATTTGCCAGCCAATGAGTTAGGAATTTTAATTATTGACTTTTTAATGCTCACAACAATATTCCAAGGTAAAATTATATCTAATCCAGAGATAAATTCATTAATGTTTAGAATTTAAATATCTTATCTAGGACAACTTGGGGATTTAAATCCATGTCTCAATTCCTCCTAGGTTTGTGTTCTATGTAAGAGAGAATAAAGGAAGAACAGGGAAGGAAAGTAGAAGGAAAATAAGGAAGGGAGGAAGAAAAAAAGGAAAAAAGTGGAGATAAATTATTTTAAAAACCAGTATTAATTAGTAAATAGAGAACGGAAGGTTAGAACATTTATCCCTAGGAAGAGCGGCTAAAGCAAAATAACCTCTTTTTTCTCACTTTGATCATCACTATGAAAAATAGCTTATCAATGAACCGCATAGTATGATCCGCAAGAGTTCACCTCAGATTTTCTAGTAATATATTCTAATCAACTGAGCTAACCACTAACAGTTCCAAATGACTTTAGTTTTCAAATTAACTTTGTACTCTATTGATTTAAGAGTGTTCTGTTTTATATAATGATTTCCATTCTCTAAGAGACACTACCAAATTTCAGTGTGTATGTCTTCCTCTCCTACACCTAATTTCTTTCCCCCATTTAAAGCCCACTGAATTTGGCCCACATGACTCATGTCTCACTATAAATTTAAGAACATCACCTTAAATTGACTGTTAGGTTTGATTATTTAAATGCTGAATGTAATATTTTCATAGAAATATTTTATATTCATTTCACAACCTCTGACTTTTGGCTTCTTATTAATCCCTGTTAAAGTAGTTCAATTCAGTGAGGATATTTTAGTATTTTATAATATCAGATCATCGATTAATATCATTTTAGTAGAGAGTAAGATTTCCATTTTTGTCCTCTATGACACAAAAACTTGCAACATCAATCTATCAAAAAAGGTTTGCCGGGGGAAAGGATTTTTTTAAATCCATGTGCTGTGATTTTTTTTTTTTTTTAACCTCTCCTCATTGTCCCTTTGCTCTTTAAATTTTATACCCCAACAATGCTTTGAGGGAGCTTTTTACAGCTGTGCACAATTCTACGGCAGTGGAGTGGTATATTCACTGTAGAACTAGGATCCTATAAAAACTGAAGATAAGTTGTGTAGGGTTCATTTTCAGTAAGATGGGTCTAACTTACTGCTTGAAGCTGACAATTCCATGCTTAACTGAATATGCAGTTACACTTGAACACACTCTAGCATCTTCATCCAGTATCTTAGACAGCATAAAGCCACAGGGCATTGAGCAGGATAGGAGCCGTGTAAGAAAATTTGTCAAAACCTTGATAGTCTGCATTGAATTTCCACTCGTTTCTACTCCCATTCTGCATTTTTTGCCTTTTTTATATCAGCATGCTATTAGTCCAAAAGCAATAAAATGAAGACTAATATAATAAAATAATATCATCTATTTGTAGAATAAGTATTATTTAAGATTTGCATCTTTCCATATATTTTCTCATTGTTTAGACCTGTAAAGTGGACTGAGAAATGTGCATATAAAATTTGGTGAATCTTTCAGGCTTTTGAATTTTAGGTAGCAGTAACAGCATTATTCCAAGTGAGACTTTGTAAAAGAAAGGGAAGTTATATTTCAGTTTTACTCCAGGACTGACAATATGAATCTGTATGTCATTTGATACTTAGGCTCATTTGTTTAGTGTTAGATGCAAACCCACAAAATATTTGATTATTCTCTGAAATTACTTTGATAAAATGTTTTAATTCACTGAATGAAAGTTATAATAGCTAGTACAGTCTTTCTGACATATTTAGGTATTTTAAATTTAAAAAAAGGGACTTCTCCTTAAATACGGAAAAGTAATCACAAAAAATTATACCCAATCTGTCATGAAATTTTGCTAATATAAGGAAAGAAATAAAAATGACATAAATCCTTATGGACAAAGAGAAAGGGGGAGGGAATGAGAGTAGATAGGAGATGTCAATACATTTTTGGAAGATGGCAAGAAGAAAGAAAATTGGTAACTGTCTTTTCAGGGTGAAAAATGTTGCAACCTCAGTGCCCACAGAACGCAATATGTATATATATATATGATAAAATTGAATAGAAAAATAACACACAGATACACACACACACACACAAATGAGTGCGTGTAAAACTGGTGACATGAAATTCTATTCAATGTATCAATGTCAGTATCCTGCTTTTGACATCATACTGGCAGTTTATTTATCTCAGGTTAACTGTATCATGCTTTTGGTGTTATGTCTAAGAATTCGTCACTTAGTCCTATGTCATAATGAGTTTATCCTTTCTTTATATCTGAAAGTTTTAGAGTATTTTGTTTTGTACTTAAATCTACATTCTATTTTGAGCTAATATATTTTACATATATATTTAAACACCCCCCCACCCACCCAATGGAATCTTATTCAGCCCTTTCCATTTGCATCAACATGAATGGACCTTGAGAACATTATATTAAGTAAAGTAAGTCAAACAGAGAAAGGAAAATACAGTTTGATCTCACTTATATGTGGAATCTAACAAGTTGAACTCATAGAAACAGAAAGTTGAACAGTGGTTGTCAAGGGCTAGGGGATGGAGAAAATGGGGAGATGCTGGTCAAAGGGTACAAATGTCCAATTATAAGATGAATAAGTTCCAGGGATCTAATACACAGCATGGTGAGTATAGTTAACTGTACAGTATTATATACTTGCAAGTTGATATGAGAGTAAATTTTAAGCATTCTCACCATTGCAATAACAACAAAATGGTAATTATGTTACAGGAAGGATACATACTCTTTACGGTGTGTTTTAACCATTTAATTGTTAAAGTGTTCATGGTCAATTAGGTTTTGTCTGGTAATGCAAGGCCCCACTGACTGCCTCTTAGCAGCTACATAACTTTTACTTTGTAGCTAAGAGGTTTGTGTAACAGTACAAAACTGTGAAATGTTGGCAAAAGATGAGATAATTTTCATGATGCCATATGTTCAGTTGATAAATAATAAAATGTATGGTTTTTATCTAGATGTTTCAACTGTACAGTGTTATGTGTCCTTCTAGGCTTCATTTTTGTTGTTATTTTTTGTTTTTTAACTACTGCAATAGTATAAGAAGGGGAGAGATAGAGAAATAGAAAAAGACAGTGATGAGAGAGAATGTAAGAGGGAGAGAGAATCTAAAGCTATAGGAGAGGCTCTGAGAATTATTGTTGGGGGTCAAGATCAAATACTGTAACATATGCTTATAGATCTTGATGAACATGAAGTGTTAGAAATTGTGGAGATGTGAAAAGAAAATAAAAAGAAAAAATAATAATTGTCTATAATTGTCTAATAATAATAATACTAAGTGCTTAATAAATAGAACACTTGTGAAATCACAAGAGTTATATTAAATTCCTATTAAGGGAATTAAACCCTAAATATACATCCACATCACATACAATTTTAAACTTGTAAATAAATGTCTCAAGCTTGATAAATCATTGTTAAAAACATTTGTGTAAAATCCATGGTTTCACCATGTCACTTTAATATTTTAACTGTTTTATGTATGAAATAAAGAATTATCCCTTTGAACCTGTTTCTATAATAATGAGATCTGTTATTTTTTTAATCAGAGTACATAAATTGCATTGCAATTGTTTTCCTGTTATTATAAACTTCTCTAATCTCAGATTCCTTCTCCCCTTATGAAGTATAAAATTGGATTTTCTAATATTAAAAATAAATTTTATTGACCTTATATAGTGAATATTAATCACTTGTGTGCAGCTCTTGGCATCCAAAATTTAAGCTCCAGTGAAGTGACTTCCCTGTCATGGCATTATTAATTAGTCCATTCTCTCACTCGTTATTCATCATGGCCCAAAGCAGTTTTGATCCTCAACTGTTCTCCCATAGTTGAAGAGTTTGGCTAACTGGGGCATGAACTAAACACCTTAAAGTGTTGTGCATTTGTTTCTGAAGTAGGACAGTGGGTTGGCTTAATATATTTTTTTCCAGGTATTCTCAAATCAAAGAGCAAGGCTAAATCTGCCTGATTTATGCCTTTGCTCCTGTTCTCTAAGCACTGTTTAGAGTTCTGTTTTAAAGTTAAAGGAGATGCCCTTTTCGTTTGAGCATGTCTTTATGTGTCTAGTTTTTTTTTTTCCCATTTATCAAATGACAGAATGGAATAGGTGATATTTACGGTGTTTTGAAACTCCAATGTTTTATGATTTCAGCAATCTCAACATATCTACTATTTTTATAGTACTGTATTAACCAACCTATGAACAAAAAAGGAAGAGAAAATGACATTCAGTATTGTTATCAAAACCTTCAAGTCTATTTTACTCGCAATAAACTCTTAAACTACAAGTATTAACAAACAGCAGACTTGTTATTTTCATATTTCTCTGAGTTCCTTAAGCTTGTCCCTACTCTGAAAGAGGCACTACTAAATAATCAATGTCCAAAATACAATCAGGAGGAGGGATTTAAAAAATCAAAAGGAACAAATTCAAATATCAGTCACTGGTTATAAAATATCATGAACTGGTTTTTATCTACTGAATAGATGATTATCATTCTATAGAAAAACATGATGGGGTTTTAAACTGGATCCTAAAGAATGAGAGTAATTTAGTGAATTGAATATTTTTTGTCTCTGAGAACTGAGAAAATAAAAGGAGAGTCTGAAAGTGGACAGTCTATGTTGATAATTATCACAGGTTCTGTCAAATAAAAAGAAAATATTTTGATGCAAGGCAGTTTCTAATTATAGGTTTCCTGTCTCCAAGAGCTGATAAAAATCCAAGCTCTAAAACATTATAGCAACAACAATGGCAAAAACATGAAATAGATTGTTGGGGAGGGAGTTTACAAAGTCCAAAGATATATTAAAGAATAATGTAAATCCTGTCAGAGTCTACTCCTTTTAGGGTCAACTATTTCCCAGTTCCAGCCTTTTCCCTTAAGGAACTATTAACCTGTGTTTTATAAAAAGAGGCAAAGGAACATTATGATGTGAAATGAGCTCTAAAATATCTTCATTGCAACATTTGGCTTGAAACATTCCTTCCCATTTTCTTCTAAGCTCTTAGCAAATATTTTACATATAATTTAGGAGGACTGATAATGGTCTTAGGCTTCACCAGAATTTTTATTAATTAGTTTCCTTTCCATATCTGGCATCAACAGATTAGTAGATAAATACTAACAAACTACTGATGTTACGTATAATCTAGGGCAGGGATTCTTAACCTTGGTTGCATTTTAGAATTACCGAAATAGATTAAAAAATAAAATACTGATTTCAGCTATCTAACCAGACAAATTAAATCAGGAGCTCCTGGTATGGGGACTGGTATACCAAGTATAGAGCCTGGCTTCAGAACCAGGCTCCGGTTAAATAGTTAAACTGGGATAAAAGTGCAAAACATTCTAATGTAGTTTAGATTATTTCATTAGTCTTTTCCAATGGATAAAGAGACACAGTTAGGCTGTAATATGGTTTAATCTTGGAGTCACCATGATTTAAGACTTAAAATGTATATGTGTAAAATACATATTTCCCCAATTCCAATGCAAGCCACCCTAACAAGATAATATTTGTAATTTATTTGTTGAAATATGTTTTTAAAAATGTTTTTTTCTGGTTAGTGAATTAAGGATCACTAATTTGTATTACACACAAAAGGGCAACCCCAAGAAGTAGGTAAACTTATAAAATGGTATATTTTTATCAACTGCTTCTTCTCTGGCCCCATCTGTTTGATCTCTCTTTTTAAGAATTTTAGGAAAACTTGTATAAAAATAATAAAAAGTCAAATTTTAAAAAATAAAGCCCTGAACCTGATAGTGATTTCTGATTGATGTAAAAAAATTGAATACAATGGTTAGAAAATGTTTTGGGGGGGTTCAATAAAGAAAAAACACAGTCCCCGACTTCTGGAAATTGATCTCATGCGCACATCTAGACCTCAATGTTAATCACAAATTTATCTGATGCTTACAGTTAAGCCATATTATTCTCCTGTTGAAGATAAACAATCTCACAAAGCATTTACTTCAGACAAGGTACTATGTAACCCACAAAATTCCAAACATCTCCTTTTCTCACTAAATGAGAAACTGCTGTTTTTTTCTGTTACAACTGTAACCTTCTAGTTTGTCCTGCTTATGGATAAGAATTATTGAGCTACACAATGATAGACTTTCTCCAGCTTTCTGACAACACTCAATCTAGAGGGAAACCCTGCTTCCTTAGGCCCTCCCAAAATTACCCAACCAAAGCCTAAATCCTTAATGGAGTCCTTTGTAATGCTTGCTTACTAGCACACCCCATGTTTCCCCATGGTGTGAGTTTTCCTTCATTGAGATGAGGAATAAACCCACCTTGTTTAACTGTTACAGGCATGGACCTGGTGGTCGGTCTTTGGCTGAAGGTTATTGACAACAATTGACAACAATTCACGACAGCTGATGCTAGGATGAGACACAGTACTTCCAAAAGTACCTGAAACTTAAGTCCTCAGGCTAGCTGCTTTTTTTTTTTTTTTCAGCAAGCAAGGTTCTATGGGAAACCAAACTACCAAATTTTATCTAGGTGTTTTGATAAGCATGAAATCATACACAGTGGAGATGGACATGGGCAAATAATTAACTAAACTTTCAATAGCATCAAGAAAAAATAGTCTGAACAGGGATAGTAAATCCTTTGAATGGAGGACATTGCTTTGGACATTGCTTGAAAGAGAACTGTCACTATTTTACATTGAGACTTTACCTAATCTTGCTTTCCTTTCTGATTGGCGTATTCTTTCTTTAGATAGTAATACATTAACTCAAGTTAATGCAAATTGCACTAGCTTAGAACGATTTATTTATTTTAGAAGATTTGCTCCTATCTTCTGAAAATCATTATGTACTGATTTATAGATTAAATCTCAGCAGAGACATTATTTCTTTGAAGGCACCTAATTTTTGTCATCTCCCCTTTTACTCTCTATAGTTAAAAAGGATTTCATACACGTAATAATGTAGTATAGTTTGAGTCTTCTTTGATGTTTCTTTATTAGCCTGATATTTCACTAGACATTTACATAATTTTTCTCTTCTAGTGTATGTGTCTCAAGTATGTCAAACTCTAACATACACAGTTGGTTCTTTCAGATTGTTCAGTCAAGAAATATATTACTATATGTGCACGTAAGAAATATGACATGTTTCTTATTTACCTTTCAATGTATGCAGGCCTAATGTCCATCACTTTTCTCTTTCTCTGGTCACCTTTTATTTTTATGTCCATAGACAGTAAGCCTCCATCCTGTATGATTGCAAGAATTTTCAATTATTTTGGTTTTCTCTGAGAATGTTGACATAACCTAGTTATCACATTTCACTTTTACTCCATATTGTTCAATGAGGCTTCCTTCTAATTATCCACAGCTATTTTGTTATAGCTGCTCCATGCTTCTTCTTATAATAAAATTATTCTTTATAAAGAAAACTAAATGTAATCAAATTCAAAATCTCTACATAATCACTTTGGTTTTGCATATAAGAAGTGATCACAATGGTATATATAGTACCTACACTGAGGATATAGGAAATACGTAGTAACATCACGTAACACTAATAAGTATAAGATATTTTCACACATTCCATCACATTAAATTCTTCCGAAAACTTTGGAAGGTATTTTTTTCCATTTTACAATTAAGATAACTAGTTCTTTAAAAGATTGGTTGATTAACCCAACTACAAAGTTACCATGAGACAAAAACTGGATTTTGAGTCAAATGAAAATAAATTATTGATTTTGTCACAATCACAATACTTTTAATTAATTATGGAAGAAAATAGAGGAATAAAAGACCAGTATAAATAAGGAAAGTGCATAACATAATAGAATACCCAATTAATAATAATTGTTATCATTTATTCAATATATATGATATACAGAGCACAATGCTAAGCACTTTACATTATCTCATTTAATCCTAAAAAACACTTTAGTATAATCTCTGTTTTAAAGATGAAGAAATTAATATTTAGAGATGTTAAGTACTTAAATGTCTACTATAAAATAGTGGATTTGAAGTTTAACTCACAGTTCTAATTCACTAACGTGAGCACTAAACCACAATGATATGTAAAGAAAAACAAAAACATATGTATTAACCCCTGGGATGCGGTGTGAGGAGTAATCACTTAGATGTCACAGGGAGACATGCAAATATATAAACTGTTTTCACATAGTTGGTTAAAATCAATAGGAACTGTATCAAGTACATTAAATGCATTACTTCAGTTAATTCTTATAGTTCTCGTATTCTGTGCTATATATAAACACTGTTAAAAGCAGCATTTTATAGATGAAAAAACTATATATTGGGGAGGTTATATAAATTGGTCAGGATTACACACAGCGTATGGTGGAATTTATATTTGAATCTAGGACTTCACACTGTGGAAATTACCTAATCTGTGTAATAAATATGCTAAATGGCATCTTACTAGTTGCAGGGTTTAGATTTATTCTAATGACTTACTTTGAAATAATGATTAAGATAAAAGTGAAAGTTATGTTCAAGATTTAATGAAACTGCTATAATGGACAAACTCAATTACTTTGATTTATATATTTATTAGTTGAACCAGTATTAACTGATCACAAACTACATGTCAGACACCAGTCTAAGTATAGGTATTATAAATGATAAAAAAGAGGCAAGATTTCTCTCCAGATGAAACTAATATTCTACTCAGAGAAAACAGATAAAAAACATAAAAAAAATAATTGTATAGAGTGAATAATAATAAATCAGACTAATTCAGGCAAAGTTGTTAATAGTTTGGAATAAGGAGGGGGGAAGAGATGGAAAATTTTCAGAAAAATCTAGATATAGATCTTGAAAAGGACTTGTTGACTGACCAGTTGTGGAGGTTATAGGAAAGTGAGTTATATATCAAGGATGACTTCCATCTGGATTGAGCAACTGAACAGATGACAGTTACCACTTAGTGATATGGAAGATCCTGGAAGAAAAATAGTTTTAGGGGAGTGGCAAATTAAACATTTTGGAGGTGTTAAGTTTTAGATAACACATGTAAGGGGTGAGGTCAAGTAAATATTTGGGAATAGGAGACTGGAGATCAAAAGAGAGGTCCATTTTTGAGATATAATTTCTGGAGTCATCAACATAAGATGGTATTTAAAGCCATGGGGCTTAATGAGGTCATACTGGGAGAGAATTTTGATAAAGTGAAAGATCCATATAACTGAACCATGAGCTTTCAAACATTTAGAAATTCAGCAGTGAATATACAGATACGTGTGTGTGTGTGTGTGTATATATATATATATTTACATGGTTTTTCTAACTACATTATTTTTATACCTAGATTTTTCATTTGGTAACTTGATTTCCTAATTCTCCTCAGAGAGCTTTCTTAAAGATTGGGTAGAAGGAAAAACCCTGGTCTAGGATTTTTTTTTTTTTAGCAATAAATTGCACCCTGGTTCCTAATCACTCAAAGATGAATTAGGAGAACTTGGAGAAAAACATAAAGTTGAGGATAGAAAAACAAAAACAACAATGCAAAATATCAGAGCCTGCAAATAAACTAGATTTTTCTTCCTTTTGGAACAGATATAGCAAAGACAATTTCCTTTGTAATAAAATGTGGATCTTGAACCAACAGGATCTACACCCACATATTTAGAAATTTTCTAGTTCCTCTCACTTTCATCTGTAATTAACATTCACAAATCAATATAATGATGCTGTTCTTTTGCCTGTCTTTGATTCAGTTGTTATCTGGGAATAATTGCTATTGTTGAATCCATAAACTAATTCTCTTTCCATTTGAAACACAAAGATAGAATAGGCTTAATATTTAATGTAACTGGGAATAATTAAGACTGCCAGGTTAAATTATAGCCTATTTTTTAGAAGACACTGATAAGAAATTATCCTGAATATGAAAATATAAAAGCAGAACTTCTGTTGTCCTTGTTAACATTTTGTTGAATACAAAGCATTCTTAAGTATGATAAGGGGTGAGTAAACCTTGTTTATCAAAGTGTGTTAAATATTTAATTTATCTTTTGAAATAAATGAATATAAGAGATCGGTGAACACACCTCTGTAGCCTGAGACTCCCTATGAGTTACTTATTTAAAATATTAAATAATTGCATGTTTATGTACTTTTTAAATATAGAACATGTATTTATTTCACAATTTAATACTATTTTTCAGAATTATTAGTGTAAACAGAAAAACTTGGTTTTCAAAAAGACCAAAGAAAATATCATTAAAAACTGGCTTAATATTTCCCAGTAGTCAAATAGTAGATATTTTTATAAATATAAATATAAATATGTATATATATATATATATATATATGTATATATTTTTTTTTTTTTTAAGGAAAAGGGAAGTTTTTAAACCAAATGAACTCTTTCTAAATATTCTGAAGGACAATTTTCTGGTATGCTTTATGCTTCACCACAAATGGAAACCAATAGATTGCTGAAGGAAATAAATTGAACATACAGAGAACCATTAAAAACTGGAAAACTGTTTTCTACAATTTTACTTAGCTCAGTTATCTCTCTAATTATGAGATATCATGAACATTCACAGCATTCAATATCTTTCAATGTTGACTTTGAATGAGTTAGGACACTCATTAAAGATTATTAAGGTAACATGACGAAAGTGTTCTCAGTGAATTAAAACTTTTAAATTATGCTTATTTATGGGTTCATTATATGGTTACTTGGAGCACTTTTATTTCCAAGCAGCATATTAGCAGAAGAACACTGTTAAGTATATGAAGAAATGAACTTCAATCATCATACAAACACATACATACACACACACACACACACACACACACACACAAAAGCATGAACTCCCTATCTCATTGATTCTAAGACAATTTAATGACTCTGAAGTGCGGATGCATGCTGCAATTGCTATTGACCAGGCAGTAGAATAAGACCTACTCTAGTTTTCTTTGTATATATGCTCACATTCAAGCTTGCAAACAGTTGTCAGCTTCTGTTTGGAAGATAATCCTGGAGATAACAGTAGAGCATTATGTTAAGGAATGCTGCATCATAAACACTATTAATGATACTGAAGTGTACTTAGAAACAAATTGAACTTCCATTATTTAAATTAAAATGTGACTTGGAAGAGTTGGACTCTCAACATGAAGATTTAGGAATACCTTAATTTACCTTTCTTTTTACATATGTACCAGACTGACACATAAAAATTAAAAAAAAAAAGTCTAAACTGATTTTTTGGGCATGACACCAAAAGCACAGGCAACAAAAGTAAAAATAAACAAGTGGGGCTACATCAAACTAAAAGCTTCTGCACAACAAATGACACAATTGACAAAATGGAAAGATAACCTAGGGAATGGGAGAAAATATTTGCAAACCATATATTTGAGAGGGGATTAATATCCAAAATATATAAGGAACTTATAAAACTCAATAGCAAAAAAGCAAGCAATCTGATTAAAAAATGGACAGAGGTCCTGAATAGACATTTTTCCAAAAAAGCCATACAAATGGCCAATGGATACATGAAAAGGTACTCACTAATCATCGTTAATCATCAGAGAAATGCAAATCAAAAAACCATAATGAGATATAACTTCACAACTGTTAGAATGGCTATTATCAAAGAGACAAGAAATAAGTTTTGGTGAGGATGTGGAGAAAAGGGAATTGTGCACTGTTGGTGGGAATGTAATCTGGTACAGCTACTGTGGAAAGCAGTATGGAGTTTCCTCAGAAAACTAGAAATAGAATTACCATATGATCCAGCAATCCCACTTCTTGGTATATATCTGAAGGAAATGAAAACACTATCTCGAAGAGAAATCTGCATTCTATGTTTACTGCAGCTTTATTCACAATGGCCAAGACATGGAAACAATCTAAATGTCCATCAACAGATGCAGATGAATAGACAAAGAAGATGTGATATATAAATATAGAATATTATCCAGCCATAAAAAAAGAAAATCTTGCCATTTGTGACAACAACATGGATGTTCCTTTAGGCCATTATGCTAAGTGAAATAAGTCAGACAGAGAGAGACAAACATTGTATGACTTCACTCATATGTGAAACCTAAAAAAGCCAAACTCAGAGAAGCGGAGTAGAGTGGTGGTTGCCAGGGGCTGGAGGGTGAGGGAAATGAAGAGATGTTGGTCAAAAGATACAAACTTCTAGTTATGAGATGAAATAATTCTGGGGATCTTACGCATAGCATGGTGACTATAGTCAACAATACTGTACTGTATTCTTGAAATTTGCTAAGAGAGTACATCTTAAACATTCTCACCACACACACACAAAGGTAATTATGTGAAATGATGGGTGTGTTAACTAACCTTATTGTGGTAATAATTTCACAATATATAAATGTATCAAATTATCACATTGTACACCTTAAACTTACAAAATATTATAGGTTAATTAAATCTCAGTAAAGGTGGAAAATATGTCTAAAGAATTGTTTCAATAAGTATAAAATAAAAATTTTAAGTAATAAGAAAGAACTGTATTATATTTAATTGGCAGTGGTTACTTTTTATTTATTAGTGGTATATACAATCATCAGTTTATGGTTAAGTCAAGGAAACAACGAAATATGGTATTTGATGAACTAAAGGTCTTTCTCCCTTTCCTCCATCTGGCAGAACATAGAGCCATGTAAATCTGGACCCTACAATTTGAGTTGAAGCATGCCAGAAAACTGTCAATATTTACTTATTGCTTTATTTCTCCATATCTGTTCCCTGTTTTAGTACTTTTAGTACCCACATTTATTTTTCATAATTTAAGATAAATTATAATTTTAGTGAAAGAAATTAAATTCAATTGAAAATTTTGCAGAATAGCTACATTTTCTATCTATGAGTAATCTACCATATTCCTCCTTACTATTTGCTTATATTTAATTAGGTATTTTAAATATTTTTGAAACCATTGGGGTATGTGTCTGCTTTTAAGCCAGTACCACACAGTTTTGCTTACTATAGTTTTGTAATACAATTTGAAATCAGGAAATGTGATGTCTCCAACTCTTTTATTCTTTTTTAAGATTGCTTTTGCTATTCTGGGTCTTTTGTGGTTCCATATTAATTTTAAGATTGTTTGTTCCATTTCTGTGAAAAATGCCATTGGAATTTGATAGGGATTGAATTGAATCTGTTGCTTCCTTAGGGTAGTATGGGCATTTAAAAAATATTAATTCTTACAATCCATGAGCAGGGAATATCTTTCCATTTATTTGTGTCTGTTGGTTCACAAACTCAGGAGTCCCCTGGGTGAAACCCAAAACTGGCCCCCATATACAGAGGGCAAGGAGAGACTGAAGAAAAAAGGCAGGTCACACCAGATTGTTAGGTGGCAGATTTAATAAGCAAGGGAACTTAGACATAAGGCTTATCTTGGGCAGCTGCAAAAGTGTAGATCTCCATACCCACCTGCCAGAATCTTAAAAGTTTACACAGAGATCTTACAGGGTTCAGTCATGTGTATAGTCCAGATAGTATCAACAACACCTTATTCTCTCCAGACTCTGCCCTTGAAAAAGCTCCTAAGTGTGGGAATGGTGGATGGAATGTACACTCCAAGGACAGGGGAAGGAGTAAGGTGGCTTCAATCACCCAGGTCCAGCTCTTGGGTCAACCAGCGATCACGTGCTCTCAATTTTCTCCTCCAACAGTATCATCTTCGATTTCTTTTATCAATGTCTTGAAGTTTTTAGTGCATAGATCTTTTACCTTCTTGGTTAAATTTATTCCTAAGTATTTTATTCTTTTTGATGCTACTGAAAATGAGACTGTTTTTGTGATATCCTTTCCAGATAGATCATTGTAATGTAAAGAAATGCAACTGACTTTTGTATGCTGATTTTGTATCCTGCAACTTTGTGAGTGCATTCATTAGTTCTAAGATTTTGTGTGTGTGTGTGTGTGTGTGTGTGTGTATGTGTGTATGTGTGGAGTCTTTATTGTTTTTTACATAAAACAACCAGGAGGACAAAGGCAAGTTACACACTAGCATTGTGAATTATTTTAAGAGGGAAATGAAGATTATGATGCTACTCTTATGAAAAGAAACACTAACAGATGATGTCAGATGCTGTTGTTGCTCATATTCCTATTATTGAATCTAGGAAGTCCAAAAGAAGTACTACTAACACTTCATCTATGGGTTTAACATTCCTTTTTATAATATTTTGAACCTCTTCCGTATAGATTTAAGACTTTGTTCTGGAGTCATCACTTTTGGTAACTTTGTTTTTCCCCAGACCCATTCCATAAAAAGCAAATAAAAATAAAAACCACCAATTACCTACCCTGGCCAAGCAAGACAAATCAAATTTTTAAAAACATTTTTTCTCACATTCATATACGATTTATTAGTGCCTTCATGTCTCTTTTAGCATATAATAAATATAAAGTTGCACATTTTAATTTGTTTGATGGATGAATTTTTTCCCCCTACTGGTGGCTTAGAACAAATCACATGTTGATTACTTCGCTGTCTTACTGCCTTCTTAGGTGTACATGGGTTCAGGGAAAGATCAGATTCTACCAGCTGCCGTAAATGATTTGGGGAAGCAAATTTTGTTGAGGAAAGTAAACATGATCACATTTTTCCTATGCTTTGGGTAATTTGAACAATATAGAGTTAACTTTATTGCAATTACAAATGTAAGACTCAGGAACTGATTCAGTGGAAAATTGCTAGAAATTTTGTGTGCCACAATAAAAACAAATATTGGTTGAAATCATAAATTCCTTCGTCTCTCCAATTTAGATAGTGAATGAGCTGTGTAAATGTGTAAATATTAATGCATTTACAAATATTAATTTATATTCTAATTCTTTCATTCTTTAGAATACACCAGGTCAGTCTTCAGGGTAGAGTCTAACTGGCCGAGGATTTGTGAGTACCAGCATAACCTTATTAAATCTGAATAAAATAGAATAAAAAGAGAAATGAGAGGACAAGCAATCATTAGGAAAATGTTTTCTATAAAAACATTCTCCAAAACAGGGCAGTCTGCTTTTAACAATACTCTTTAACAATTGTAATAAATTTTCGGAGTTCTGAGCAAGATAATGCTATGAGCAGAGGAATCTAGCTCTCTATTTCTTCCTCACCTCTACTAAAACTGGAGAAATAGTTAAGGGCTTACCTATATTTATGCCAGAAATAAAGGCTCTGTATTTTCCATAAATGTGAGGTTTCAAGAAATTTCTGCTAGTATTTGGTACATTGAAAATGGGATTGAATACAGTAATTAAAAAAAAAAAAAACTGTGTTAAATGCCCCCCAGTATCTTCCTTCAGACACATGCATCAAGAGAGCGATGTATTTTAGTACTGAATGAAGGGAATGTTGGCAGACACACATTGACAACTCTTAGAGACTGAGAGTTCCTTATCCAGGAGGACATTTCAATTTTAAGAGGTCATTTACTGGAAGTCAGTTCATTCCTTCTCACAGAGTTGAAGACATGTGTGATGGCTCCCTACAGCTTCATCTTCCCTCCCATCCCAAGCACTAGGATTCCAAGTACCTAAATTCTAAATATTAAAGCCATCTTCCCATGTTCCTTTTGTCACACGTATTCAATCTTTTTAAATTGAAATATATTCATCATATAACATTGTGTAACAACAACAGCACCTACTGGGTTGAACAGCATCCCTCAAAAATTCACGTCCACTCAGAAGCTCAGACTGTGACCTTATCTGGAAATAGAATCTTTGCAAGTCTCAAGATTAAGTCATACTGGATTAAGGTGTGCCTTAAATCCAATGACTAGTGTCATTATAAGAGAATGAGAGATTACACACAGAGGAGAGTACCACGTGAGGATGAAGGTAGAGACCTAATCGATGTGTCTACAAATCAAGGAACACCAGGGATTGACAGGAGCAGCAGAAGCTGGCCGAAGCAAGAAAGGATTCTTCCCTAAAGCCTTCAGAAGGAGCATGGTCTTTCCAAAACTTTAGCTTCAGATTTCTAGCCTCCCAAACTGTGAGAGAATGAATTTCGTTGTTTGAAGCCTCTCAGTTTATGGTTATCTTTTTATAACAGGCCCCAAATACCAATACACCAAGTTACACCAAACTATGATTCATTTACAAAGGCACAAGTTATACCACTGCTTCTACAATATATTTTGCATTAATAAAACAACATGTTTCAAAAATAATTCCAAAAGGAGGTGTGTGTGTGAAACTTTGAAAATTGTAAAGTGCTATAGAATTTAAAGAATCTTTAATTCAATTTAAAAGAAGAGGTTTTTATAATTGCAAGAGAATAAAAATCATTCACCACAGCTTTCCACAATGTACCGTAAACACAAAATTTTATAACAAAAAAAAATATTTGGGTTTCAGTAATATACACATATAGAATAATATAAAATTTCTGTAACACACACTGAATAAAGTTGAGGAACAAAAAGTGAAGTGTTTTGAAAAATTTACATAGTTAATTAGTGACAGTTTGGGAAAAATCAAATGTTTTCACCTAGGAGTACAGTGCTCATTTGTTTCACTGGTTTGACAACAAATATGCTGTGAGTATTTTAGTTTAGTTTATTTAAAACAGACTACTTTCAAAATAATGTATAAGCATTTTTATAACTTTCTTTACAGGTGAATATTCATGGAAATGTGCCAGATGCAAACAATATATCTTTAAATACATATTTTAGTTAAGCCGCTTGAAGTTTTTAAAAATTGTACGAATGTTTGTGATCCACTGGGCTTCTAATAGGGAATGCGTAAAGATTAAATAATATACAATAAATAATGATATAAACACAAAATTGTCCAAATAGTAGCGATTTTTAATAACCAAAATCAGTAGTGATTTTTAATAAACCAAAGTGTGCTCCTGGTTTAAAATTTTACATGAGCTGCGAAAAAGAATGTGCAATTATTAGCATAAACTGAAACGGAAATTTATTTCATCATGTAAACAAACTACAAAAACTCGTAAAAGTTAGACGTAAAATAATATATATTTTCTTAAAGTGTATTTTGTACTATGGAGAGACACACATGTTTAATACTTGGTGATATACACATATTTGATGAAAAAAATAAAACTAAGCCATTATAGCACATGTCTTTGTTCTTATCTTACAAATGCTTTAAAACAAACAAACAAAAAACTATCATCTAATCCTGAGGACTTTTTTCTTTAATTTTAATTTTGTTGGAGTATAGTTGATTTACAATGTTGTGTTAGTTTCAGGCATTCAGCAAAGTGATTCAGTTATACATATATATGTATTCATTCTTTTTTAGATTCTTTTCTCATATAGGTTATCCCAGAATATTGAGTACAGTTCCCTGTGCTATACCGTTGTGAGTTTCAAGAGGATAGTTTTCTTACAATTTGCATGAAAACAACCTCATTTTATTTTGCTTAGTAAAAGAATTACAGCACTTGAAAAATTACTTCTTTTAGTAAATTTTATCACCTAGACTTATGAGCTTTTTAAAGAAGAGCTGGATGCTTATAGATTCAGAAATCTTTAAGGAATGTTTTAATAGTAATAATGTATTGACTAAGAATAGTCATTTTAATGTCTGCAAATAATACAAATACATAATACACCATAATGTTTAAAAAGGCTAAAATCCTCTGACTAAATAACATCTAGTTTTTTAGTATTCTGTATAACTATTACAGTTCCACTCTTTCTGTGATTTTCTTTCTAAAGTAAAATTTTGAAAATATTAATAAATAGTGACTTCAATATACATGATAAATATACTTTCCTTTAGTCAGTGCACAAATCCATAATTATTAATTTACTCATGTTTCAAAGTTTCAGATAAATATATCACTTAGAGTTTTAATTTTGTGACATGTTTATTCAATTTAGAAAATTTGTTTTGAACAATTGCAAGTAGTGAAAATGTTTAAAATATTCTTTTAATTTATTGTTTCCCCATTGGGTCAAGGTTTATTTGAACATCAATTACAGGATCTAGCTGTGAATTTGAGCATGCAGACCACCAAGTACATGATCATTCGTCTTTTGATCAACATACATTTTGTTATTAATTATGAGTCTATTATTAAAGAAGACATAAAGTATATGCAACCAAAAGCAAGATTATTCTTGACCTTCAAGGATGACCAACCTAATTTGAAGAAATTACTCTATAGTGACCTTTAGACTAACAGAAATATTTTTTAATGCTGAATTTCTCAGACACAGCAGCAAGAGTAAAAAAAAAAAAAGTAAAATCTCAGTCTATTTAAATGAATTAAATGGAAAGTACAATTTAACATATATTTCCTTAACTGGATTTAATCTTCTTCTAAATAAAAATTAAGTGATTCTATTTAGCAAAAAAGCAAACTCTTTAAGGGAAATGTCTAATTATGAATAAAGTAGTATATTTTAGTAATTCCATGTTGACTTTACCTAAATTACCACTTCTACACTAAAAAGACAGATATCTATTGTCTGTATTGCACATATTGGTAATCTATTTATAGATTTAATATTTCCTTTGATTCTCCTCATGTTCCCTTGTTTGTAGTCAATAAGATCATTAATCCCCATCCTAATGACAGAATAGAGTAGGAATAAATTGTTTCAGAGAATTGTGCTCTTGCAACTATAGAAATGTTTTAATATTTTGGGGTGAGGAGCAATGGTTTCTGATACTTAGTAATATTTTTAACAGAAAATTTATGTAAGATAGCATATTACAATAATGTGTAATTTGAATTACCCAAGTAACTTTTTTTAACAATTAACATGGATATTCCGAGTGTGGTCCAAGTTTGCATTTTATTTTATTAAATCTGGAAAAATAATGTTGTACTGATTAAGAGTTGAAAACTTATCAAGAATAAATGGAGCCTGGAGGAGTTTTTTCTGAGCTTAGTAGATTGTATGAAAGCTTGACATTACTCACATGACAAAAAAAGAAAAAAAAAAAGGAAAAACAACAGGTCAGACATATATCACATCAATCCATAAATTCAGGATGTATAAGAATAAGCTGGAAACAAGTTATGTAATTCAATCCAAAATGTTGTGATATTTTCAAATTGTAGAAAATGATCTCTAACAGGAACTATTTGACAAATTGTGACAAGATGAGCATGCACTGCTGGTCACAATGCCTCTTGAGTTCCTGCTATCATTCCCAGGCAACTCCTGACACTGGCAGTACTGCCTCTTTACCTTTCGGTCAGCAGATTCAATTGCTTTACTGAAACTGAGTAACCTTTTATCTCCCAGAATACTTTTTGTCATGCCCTTTGGATTTCCCACCAGCTGTGAGCCTACCTGTTCCTCAGTATTGATGAGTCAATTGCCTTATAATGACTTCTAAAATGCCATTTTCAAAAAGTTATTTATTGTTCAAAACAATTCAGTGGCACCTTTCGAGGTGTTTGGCAAAAGCGGCAAGAAAATACAGCCAAGATCTAAATGAAATTTTCTAAATAATCTTCGCTTTTCAGTTGACTACTGAAATTCAGGCATAGATAACATGCAAAAATATTTGCGTTTTAGGTCATTTTATAGATATTTTTCCTTACTCTCTTCATTCATTTTAAAAAATACCAGGAAGACAATGTTAGAATTCTGTGACCAAGATTTTAAACCAGCAATGATAAAAATGCTTCCATTCTGAATATGATTGAAACAAAAAAATTAGAAAGCCTCAGCAAAGAAATACACCAAAATAGCCTAGCTAATTCGTAAAACAAATGAAGAAGCAAGCAGAAACAACAACAACAAAAAATAGGCCTTGAAGTGTGGTGGAGGGGAACAGAATCTAGAGTTGCTACAGTATATTACATAATGGGTCCATTTCTCTAATAATTTTACCACACTTCAACTATGGTAACATAGATATCTGGGTAACATATATACCTGATATTTTTCCTCAGAAGAATCACACCTAATCCCGTCTGTCAATACTCTTTTTTTTTAAAAATAGTAAAGAAAAATTACATCTTGTCTCATTATTTTTTGTTTTGTGTTTACTTGATGCACGATATATACTAAACACTGTATAACTAGATCAAATCTCTGCCTTTGGGCTTAAAATATGCAACATAGGAAACAAAAAATAAGAAAATCAGAGTAATGAACTGCACAAGAGAGAGAGACAGAGACAGAGAGAGACAGAGATTGAGAGAGAAAGAGAGAGAGGATATGTGAAACAATGTATTCTGATTGGTTTGTTTCTCTTGTTTTGAGAGTAGATTGTGAGTAACTAAAGGCATCTTTCTAGGGCTTCTCTGGTGGCACAGTGGTTAAGAATCCGCCTGCTAATGCAGGGACACGGGTTCGAGCCCTGGTCCGGGAAGATCCCACATGCCACAGAGCAACTAAGCCCGTGCGCCACAACTACTGAGTTTGCGCTCTAGAGCCCACGAGCCACAACTACTGAGCCCGCGTGCCTAGAGCCTGTGCTCCACAACAAGAGAAGCCACCGCAGTAAGAAGCTCGCACACCGCAACGGAAGAGTAGCCCCCACTCGCCACAACTAGAGAAAGCCACTCTCAGCAATGAAGAACCAAAAGCAGGCAAAAATAAATAAATAAATAGATAAATAAATAAATAAATAAAGGCATACTTTCTAGAAAAGCCAATAAAAGGAAGATAGTGATTACCTTTAGGGATTTAAAGTTATTTCTAGAGATAGCATATTTAGGAAAGTGCTTATAGGAGAAAAAGAAAGTGGATGTTAAAGGGATGTATATGAAATGAAGGGAACAAGTAAATATGTGTGATCAGGGATAAAGAGTAAAACAAATTTCTGCAATCTTGAATTTGAAGCTTAGTGTTTTGTGTACTGACAATTTTAACTATATAAAAAATTTAAATGCCTGACTCTTTTCAACCAATCAGAATTCATTTTCTGAGTAAGACTGCAATGATATATTTGTCCTGTTATATTAGGATAGATCAGAACACATGAGGATATCTGCATCAATAAATATTTTGTATGAAAAATGAAATCAGTATAACATAATTTTCCCAACTTATAAATTCCTCGCAATGTGAAAACAAAGACATCAATTTCAATTTTGCCTTGCCTTTACCTTAGGTTCTCTCTGGCAACAGGAAGCCATTATCCTACAACACAAACTAGAAAAGTAGCATTCTTTCTTTTTAATTTTTCTTTGCCTGTCAGAAGTTCATAAATAAAATACTACATTTCTTGAGGTAGCATAAATTCTTCACAAACACAACCAGAAGCCAAAATATAACACAATTTCTGAAGGAAATAAGCTGCTTCTATATATTAGGAATTGATTTAATATTTTCTTAACTCATTTTGGAAACACTTTTTTTGAGAAAGGCAATAATAAAATAATCTTTGTTTTGGGTTGCCATCGTAATATATTTTGTGTCAGCAGAGATTGCAGAACTAAAACTGTTGAACTGTCAAAAAATTTTCAGCTTTGCATATGAGCAGAATTAATCTTGGTGTGTGATAGGAAGAAGGTAAGATTACATTTTTTTGGTACCTATTTGTGTTTATACTTATACCTTTTGAAATATGAAGTACTTTATTGGTCTAAATTTTAATGAATAAGTATATGTAGAATGATTATTTTAACAAGATTAAATAGCTGTACCTTATGCAGAGATTATATTAAAAAATAAATGACATTTATTAATCTTTTTTTGAGAGTAGCCTAATTATTTAAGAATACCCCAGAACTTTACTTAATCAAATTTAAATTTGCCAAAAATTTAATATTTACTTTCATAAAGAGTTGAATCTCTAATGCTTATATTCTATTTTAAACCATTCCTCAATTTAAGGTTGTTATTCAACTAACTTCAGTTTATTAAGAGGCTTTAAAATTTGTCTTTGTTTGCCTTTACCAAATAATAGCTCATGATTAAAACCTATATATTATTTAGATCTGAAACTGAGTGAACAAGTATAAACACTGATAAATGAATAGATAAAATATTAACTGAAGTGAAATCAATATTAATGAAAATGTAAGTCTTACATTAATCATAAATAATAAAAAAACTGCCATAATTTTATTATTCAGTTATATTGTGCAGCTTTTATTATTTAGAGATCATAATTGTATTTATGAATCTGAAGAGAAAAGGAGGAAAATAATAATTAGTGACTATTATTAAATCAGATAATATTCTCAAACAGTTATCTTTAAATGAAAAAAAAAAAGATTTAATATCACTTGCTATGAGTTTCCTATTCCTTTACCTATGCTTTGTGAAGGTTGAGAGAATAATAAGTACACTATGTCTATATTGCCATTAATTTATTCTTTGTTCTGATTTAGTTTTTCAGCGAAAGTGGTCAGTTATATCATCAGGTTGTGAATACTGAATAACTGTGGCGCAAGCAGAAACTACTCCAATTTTCAAAATTGAACTTGGTTTTTTAGGTTGATGTCATACAACTAACAAATGTCAGAACCAGGATTTGAAATCAAGTCAATGAGAACAGGTATCTTTAAATTCTCTAAGATCTATACTCTTCCCTTCTGATAGTACAGGATCTTTGAAACTTTCTTCCTGTATCTCGAAAAAGGAGAGGATAGTAGTGAGTTAAAATAGGAGAGAGAATGCTCTGTGTCTTCACGGCTAGCTCTGTAACTTGGTACACAGTATCTGGCACATCAGATGTGCACCAAGTCCTTAAAATAGTGTTCAAGCCTCAACATGATGTCACTCACCTTCTTCAGGTTTTTCTTAAATGTCACTTTCTCATTGAGTATAAAGAAGGGAGAAGCAGAAATCAAAACCAAACTTATCTTCTTATACATCTGTACCAAGTAAACACCATATGAGATTTTTTAAGCTAGTGGTTTCCAAAGTGTGGTTTTAGGAAGCTTAAAGTGCCTCTTGAGACTAGGCAGTCTGAAAGATCGAACTATTTTTTGTAAAAATACTAAGATAACATTTGACTTTAATGTGATGGTGTTATCACTCTGACAACTGGTGGAAGGTAAGACTGTGTATTCTTGTGTTTTTTTTGTTGTTAGAATTTTCTAAGGTAGCAATTTTAGGATATAAATATATACATTTTCAGATGTTAACATAGGTGGTACTCAGTACTTCGGATGGACTCTTACTAGCAATCTTCAGTTATACATGTTCTAATTCTGTAACCTCATTTTCCCCCCAAATATTGATATTTTGGTATCTCAAAGTTTTCCTTGAGCCCATGTGGAAGTACACACAAGCAAATAAGTATACTTTGTTGTCTTGTCATACAAGAGTATTTTTAAAAATTATTTTTTGGAAAAGATTTAATATTTGTGTATTTATAACTACTATTATTTCAATATTTAGTAATATTTTATTCTAAAACGTGTAGTCATGTTTTTATCTTTTTTTGGGGGGGGGTAAGTAGAAAAGAATAGCTTTATTGCTTTGCCAGACAAAGGGGGACACAGCAGGCTCATGCCCCTCAAAACTGTGTGTCCTTATGTTTTTATCTTTATAAATGGATTTCTGAAGTTAAAAAATTAGTAGAGTTTTTTTCTATCACAGGTGACTGTCCAGACGCAAAGTTGCTCAAAATGATATAACTGACATATCAGAGAGTTCTCTGACTCATGAAAGGAAGAACTAAAGGAATTGGACAAAATTGTAAATAAGAAACAAAAATATGGGGACTTCCCTGGTGGTCTAGTGGGTAAGACTCTGTGCTCCCAATGCAGGGGGCCTGGGTTTGATCCCTGGTTGGTGAACTAGATCCTGCATGCATGCCACAACTAAGAGTCCACACACCCCAACGAAGATCCCATGTGCCGCAACTAAGACCCGGCACAGCCTAAATAAATAAATAATTAATTAATTAATTTAAAAAATGACAAATCTATCTTTCCTTTCATTTTGTAGACATTATTAATTTACTTTATTTTGTTTTATAAAACAGGACTTTATTGAATAGTATGATGATGCCAGTTAAGGAGTATAAAAATTTAAAGACCAATTTTTCAAAATTTAAAGAAAAAATATTCTAAATTTAGATTAAGTTCTCTTTACTAGTTATCAGACTGGAAATGAAGAAGCTACTAGAGCATCTTACTGGCTGAAATATCCTATTGCATTTCTGGGAGATGAGTGTCAAAATACCTGAGAGACTAGAAAAACCTTGTATGTTTGACGTTGTTAACAAATTGCTGTATGAAAAGTCACTAAAGGAAATAGCAGAAATGCCACTTTCAAATGATATAGTAACTTTTTAAATTGAAGATTTATCTATAAAAGTATGATTGATGTTAGTATCTCATTTAAATTATTGTACATGCAAGAACAGATGGGTGATTTAAGCAAACAGATGGGAAATGTTCAGAAAAATCAAAAGAAAATGCTAGAAATATATAATATCTGATTAACTCATTGAAACAATATTTTCCAAACTGCCAGTGCATGTTGGTACAAGATCATGCATAGATATAAGATCCAGTAAAGTATAAAATAGACAAATAGACAAAATAGACAGTTTATCAGCATATTAAAAAATCATTAATATGATTTCAGATGTCACACTGCAACTACCCTTTAAGAAACAACTGCTTGTCAAGTTTTGGTATAGAATATAAAAGGAATATACACAATTATCTAACAGACTGCTCATATACTCTTCTCTTTTTTAATTATATCTGTGTGAGATCAAAATTTCTTTATATTTGTAAACCAATATCAACATACTGCAAGCAAAAGCAGATAAGATAATCCGGCTAACTTCCATTAAGCTAGACATTAAAGGAATTTGCAGAAATGTAAACAGTTGCCACTCTTCTCACTAAATTTTATTTTGCTTTGAAAAAGTTTTTTAAAAATTTGAAATTGTTATTTATATTAATAAAATTGGTATATTATTTTAAATAAATTTATCAATAAAGATCATTTTATAATTTTAATTGCTAATAATCCATATAAAGTAAGCTGTTTGGGTTTCTCAATGATTTTACAAACTGAAGCAGTCATCAGCCTGAAAATTTAAAGAAACACTGCTTTAAAAAAATGAGGAAAATTCCCCATCATCTATTAAAAATGTGAGGACAAGGTCATATATGATGATTTAAACAAATCATCGAAAGTATTTTCTGCCTTTTGTTTTAATTTCACACATATCAAATATAATTCCCATTTTAATCTACTTTGCTATTCATTCAACCAGTTAGTACATATTATACACCAATATGCAGTTTTATAAATTTAATTAATTATTTAATTTTTCTATTTTTGTTGCTGAATTTATAGAAGGAGTATTCTACCACCAAAGCAATGTGGAGAGTGCTGTAACAGAGGTGAGTTCTAAGGATTACGAGACCTCAGTGACGTTTCGACTGCAATAATTTTATATTATATTGCGTGTAGAAAGGCAGCACAGAATAATGGTTAGCCTGGACCCTGGAGCTAGAATCTCTATATCTAGTCTTGTCTCTGACACCTACTAGATGTGTGACCTTGGTCAAGTTTCTTACCTCTCTATGTCTCAGGTTCCTCATCTATAAATTGAGTTAATATAGGTAACTGCCTTGTTGAACTTTTATGAGATAAAAAGACATGATTTTAGCAGTCACTTGGAATATTGTCTACAAAATAATTTTAAGTTCCCTGTAAATATTTTTTAAAATATCCAAACTTTATTGGCCCAATGAAGCCTAGAGATTCACATCCCTTCAGCTCCCTCCTAGAAAGACGGGCACATTAGCCTTTTGATGAGAGAAGGTCTGGCTCTTGTGTGAACCACAGGACTAATCAAGCTTGGTGTTTTAAGGGGGATGTCCTTCCCTTAGCTTTTTCAGAGTAAAATTTAGATCCATCAGAGGAGAAGTACCAGTTCAGTATCACAGGTGTGAACTGGGTGATGATACCTCTTGCTTCTGACATAAAAGCTCAGTCAGTTCGCATCTGTAAGGAATTTCATTTTTGATTCTTGCTCTTCAAACAACCTTGACAGGAAGTGTGATATCATAATCATTATTTTGAGACAAAGAAAATAGAAAAATAATAATCTCTAACCCATGACAACTATAGAGTAGAAGAGAATATATATTTTCCTTTTAGTAGTCGTGAACATTTTCTACAAATGTATCCCATTTAGCAACCAGTTGTACATAAGAGGAAGGTGAGAGTTTGAGCACAGTATGTGTCTTACAGTCAAAATGAAGATAGATGATTCCACAACTAATCTATTATATATGTATATGTATACACACACATATTATATATACACATACATTTACACACATATGTACATGTATGTATAAAATATACTTATTATATACATATTATATATATTATACATACATATTATATATACATGTATATATGTGTATGTGTGTTTAAAATGTTAATTCACTTTAAAACTACATTTGATCATTCAATATTTTTGAATTTTATCAAATATCACAAACTTTTAGGTAAATTAAATGTTTGGTAATTTGATTATTATATCATGATGATCAAAGGTGATCACATTACTTAGGTGGGTTTATTATAGTTGTCCCACTTTTTTACTAATACTTGATATTTCTTAATAATATTTGAGCAGCAATTAGTTTAATGGATTTATTATTATTATTAATAATTTTATGGTGGATGACTATAATTGTTTATTCCTTTTCATCTTGACAATGCCTTAATATGTAATAATATAAATTATAAATCTTTATTAACAAAGTATTTGATATCCTATAATATGTTATATTAGTGATAATATGATATTTATTCCTTTTTAATAAGACAGCCTATCTTGTATTCCACAACTTTTCAGTCAGTTGTCTTAGACTTAACACTCAAATTTTTATATATTTTCAGTACTTAGTTTTAATTTAAGCCAATAGCTTACTTGAAACTATCAGCATGAATAAATAAGTAAATAAATATGTTTAAAATATTTAAAATATTCTGGCTTATCTTAAATTGCCTCCAATTATTTCTATGTGTGAATCTTATTTCCCTCACCAGAGACAACTCCTTGAAAGAAAGAAAGGTCTTAGTTAATCTTTCATATCATCAAAAGATAGAATAGTCTAGTATGCCCTAGATAAAGAAATTATCATCTCTTTACTATTCTATATTAGCTGCCTTTTAACTGAATTCCCTGACTTCAGTCTCACACTGTTCTGGTTTTTTTTTTAATACTTCAGCCAAGTATGATTTTAATAAAAGGCAAAGCTATTCATGTCTTTCAACTGTTGAAAATATCTCTGTGGGTCTCATGTGCCTATAAGATAAAAAATATAGTAGAATGACAAGAACTTTTATGACCCAAACATTGACATCTCTACCATCTCCTAGAATTGATTCTACTACTTAGAAGGCTAATATTCTCCTGATTCCTCAGTAAATTAGTAAATTGCTCATTAACAGTAACTTTCTCCTGCCATTGTTTTCCTCATATCAAAGAAGATTATTATGTTCTCGTTGATATATAATTCAGTACCTCACTTTATAACACCTATCACATGACACTGTAATAGTATGTGTGTGCATACATGTGGGCATCTGCGTGCACACACACACACACATATCATCACATATCTATATACAGAAAGAATACAAAGAACATATCTATCTATCTATCTATCTATCTATCTATCTATCTATCTATCTATATATCTATCTAACTATTTCACACACAAACACATACATATGACTCAGAAATTGTGAAATTGTGAGCCCTTCAAAGCCAGAGATGTCTTCATTCATATTTTTATCAATGGTCTCTAGTTGTCTCAATCAGTGTTCATTTGTTTTCATAGGAAATAGGCTAACTTCAAACTCATAAAATTTGTGATTCCTCATTCTTTAATCAATTTACAAATATCCATTGGGTATATACTACATGTCAGGAACAAAACTGGGTGCAGGGATTTAAATGGGTCAAACACATACCCCATCATTGCCTTTGAGAAGCTTGCAGGACATTGGGAACTAGGGTCAATTAAAAATAAAAATATTACTATTAATAAAAAATATATATATACACATGTGCACATATGCACATATATAGAGAGAAATAAATTTAATATCATTTAAACTCTTGTCACTAGGAATGTATTTTTTCCCCAATGCTCCACTCTTGATGCACTTACTAGTTTTTTGTACTTTTACTTTCTGTCAATCTACCTTTCTGGCCTTATTTAGACCTATAGGTCTGTCTCAACACTAATAGTGTTTTCTTCCTCACTAATCATCCTAGTGTTTTGCATCACCACTAACTTTCCATCCTTGTTAGATGAGTGGAATCCTAGTACCATTATCTATTTCCCCATTTTTAAATGCTATATAAACTTTATAAACTGTGTAGACCAGCAGTTAAAGATGTATGCTTTCCTGAAGTATGTTATCATTGATTACTCTACAGAAATATTTTATTTGTAATTGTCATTTTGAAACAATCTTTGTGGTAACTAATCCATATGTTCTCTCCTTTCCGCCATTACAGAGCTGTATACTCTGGATCTTAGTCTTACCAAATGGCCATGCATACAAGTTTAATAGAAATACTGAAGACAACCAGGAAGTGAATTCTTAGCTGCTTTCATATTCATCTAAAGAGCTATCTCTAGTCATTTTCTTTTCCTATTTCAGTGAAAAGTTGCAACTCCTTTACTCTAATGCTACACATTTTAAAAAATGGTTCATGTCCTCATCTGTCTTTGCTTCCATTGAGCTATAATTATTAAACTGAATTAAATACCATCTCAAATCCTTCTTTTAAATAATTTAATGAAGCAAAATATGTTGACTTTCATTCAGAAGTATTTTTTGAGTCAGACTCTTCTTATTAATTTAAAATGAGTATGGTTTTACTTATAGATTGCTATAAAAGTCAGTGTAGATTTAGTGGCAAAAAGAATCGGCTTTTCATGGGCAATAGAAAAAAGAAAGGAACTGTGTGGAAAAAAATATTTTTCCTTTGTAACTAACTTAGAGCTTGCCTAGTTGACGTTACAGGTAGAATGCTTGCATGTGGAATAACCCAGATCTAATTGCAGAACTCAAGAGTGGCAACCTAATGTGCTTTTGAGGATTTTCCTTCTTCATTAACTTCATAGCTAACTTCAGCTAGCACCAGAAGTTTCTTAAGACAGACCATTTGTCAACGTCAACTCAGATTCATCTAACGCTGATTCTGAAGAGGTAAAAACAAAAGTTTTTCTCATAATCTATGAGTTGGTTAATTGTTTATGTGAGACTTCTCATAATTCAGAATGAGGGAGAAAGTCCAAGCTAGGAATGGAAGCCATTTTTCCTTCCCAGTGATGGGTTCCAGAAACATGCTAGATATATAAGAAACAATACCTGAGTTTAGTGATTCACATGCAGAGCGCAGTGCTTTTGTTACAATACATATGTTTTTTACAAGGTTAATAAGACTCTCTCACTACTATAGTTATTAAATTACTGCACATTCACTCACACCTTCTTGCCTTTCAATTATATACCTTTTCTTGAAAAACAGATTTAAACACACTCCAAGGAACAGTCTCTCCAGTGATGAAAACTTATAGTACATAAAATATCCATGACAACTAAAGTAGTCCAGGACATTTAGATCCATGGCTTCATAGTTTGGTTCTACATCTAACTATCAGGAAATATATTTTCTAAAAAATATTCTCCAGTATTATTGGTGACAAGATATTGGTTAAGAGACTACTAAGAAAATATTTATTTTCTTAACATCTGCAAAATGATCCCTTTTAAATTCACATCTAATTTAGGAATAATCTTTTCAAATAAAAGAACCTCACACACAGTTATATGTGTTATATGCTGACATGATGAATCTTGATTTATTACAAATTCCAGAAAACATCAAATAACAGTATGCACATGTCACTTGTTTATTTCCTTTCTCCCATGTTTTTGTACTCCACTATGTATTTGGGGGCAGGTAGCTGGGATCCTGAAAAGTATACTTCCCAGAAGCCCTTCCTGACCTCCAATGAAGTTCTGACAGTGGGAGCTGCTTGTTGGGGATGGGAAGGCATCTGGAATGAGAGTAAGTGCTCTCTATCTGCTTCTGCCTTCTGTCAGTTTGGCATCAGTAACAGAAGGGAGCATTACAGAACCTCTTCCTAGGTCCTGGCATCAGCACTCTGAAATTTCTTGGCTGTGCCTCCACCTCCACTGATCTACTTTTTGTCCTTACGATTTTGCCAGAGTTGAGAACATCATATAAATGGAATCATACAGTATGAAGCTTTTAAAGACTCACTTCTTTCACTTATCCTAATGCATTTGAAATTCATCGATGTTGTTGTATTTATCAACAGTTTGTTCCTTTTTGTGGCTAAGTTCTATTCCACTCTATAGATGTGAAACAGTTTTATATATTCACTTGCCAACTGAAGGATATTTGGGTTGTTTCCAGTTTTGGGCAATTATGCATAAAGCTGCTATAAATGTTCACATACATATTTTTGTGTGGGCATGCATTTTCTTTATCCTGGGGTAATTACTTTGGAGCAGGATTGCTGGGTCATAAGGTAAGTATATTTCAAATTTTAAAAATCTGCTGTTTTCCAAAGTGGCTTTTCTACTTTGCATTTCTGAAAGCAATGTATGAGGGTTACAGGTGCTCCTCACCCTCACCGGAACATTATTAGTTTTTTGTTTGTGTTTTTTTTTAATTTTAAGCATTAAAATAGTTTGCAATGACCTAAAATAATTTGAAAAATATATATGAATAAGTTGAAGGAAATCATGTTTTTAATAATCATGATTACTTACTAATGGGATATGGCATTTGCTGAGTACTGTATAGTTTCTCAAATGTTGGAATCCAATCAGACACTGTTACCCATGCTTCCTGTTTCACATAGTAGATATGAGTTGTGCTTAGGAGTATACAAAGTGTATTTTAGTACTGTTTGTATTAATGCATTGTTAAGGAGTTTTGCTTCCTCCAATACACCCTGAACAGTGCTTGAGGCCAAATATCTATAGTTTGTTACTTAATACCAGAGATGTTTCTGCCTCTGTTCCCCCTATGTCCTGATCTCAAATAGAAAAGGTCTATGCTGCCATTCTATTTCACCATGTGTTTTTCTAAACTCTTTGGCAAAAAAACCACAATGGATTACTTGGTGATTTTGATAATGAAGATGAAAACTGAAGTGTTGAATTGACAGAAACATGAAGGCTAAGTCAGTTCTTTATTTAAAAAAAAACAACAACAAAATGACACTCTCCTTACATTATTAAAGAGCCCAGAGAACTTGCTGTCTAAATAATAAGCTGAATATTACGTAGTTATGCAAATAATTTTAAAATTCTAAAATTTATTTTCAAAATGGCAATACAACTAGGACAACCAGTCTTGTATATAATAATGTTTATCCTAAGATAGGTGTCGCTGTTTGGGTATTAAAGATCATGAACATACATTTTCATCACAGGTATAAAATTGATCAATGCAATTTTAAAACTACTTTATTCTATGACCACATAAAATTAACTTGAATAGACTAAACTTAGAAAATTTAAATGGATACTCATAAAATTTTGGTTCTAAACCATTTCATATCTCTTGAATTGTCACCATGAAAAAGTTAAACGGTCCTTACAACTCTGTTTTCTTTTTTCATACAATTTTCAGTTCTTAGGAAAGTGTCTTGTTCATGACAACTACTTCAATCTGGCATGTCTACATCTACTAAGTATTTTCAATGGTATTTTCATTAACTACAAGGCAAATTCTAAGCATCTTTATAAATAATTTAATAATTTTCAAGGTCTCACCTCAATTCACCTTCTCAAACTTTTTTCTGCAAGTACACATCAAACTGAATTATACATATTCTCTAAGTATTCATTGTACCTTTCTCAATCTCTGTATTTGACATGCCCTTCATATCTAATCTTTGCAAATTCAAATCTAAAAGCCTTAGATTAAATGTCAGTTTTCGTAAAAAGTGAGCTCTAATATTGTCTCTTCATTTAGAATCTCCCTTTCTGTTTAACTCATCACATCATTTTGTCTGTATCTTTCATACAGTCTAATCAAAAGTCCATACCTTTTATACCTCTCTACTATTTTGTGCTTTGAAATGTATACTTTAGTTAGATTTTAAAACATGTCCCTTTTCAATGCATATGTATTTACTAAAAGGGGCCAAACTAATTATTATTTGTTTGAATAGATTCATCAATTGGCATATAAATGAATGTAAGTTATGATATAGTAAGCTAATGGTTTAGAGTAAAGCAAATGGTTTAGTTTTATTGGAGCTGAAACAGTATATTAAGCTTTGAAGCAGAGAGAGCCAGGGAAACTGAAAAGAGGCAGAAAGATAACTCTGCAGCCACACTGAATATTCATACATTGAATGGCTTCTTTGATGCACACGACTCAAAGGAGTCACACCATCTTCAGAACTCTTTATGAGACGGCCATTGTGTATCCTTATTATCTACTTTTCATCCACAAACCTCCAACTATAAGATACCTCTTTCCATATCCATTCTGGTGAAAAGAGATTCTGATATTACACTGTAACTGGTAATATGAGTGATTAGACCATAGTTTATTGAATTTTCTTACGTGAAATCAGCAAAAGGTATAAACAAATATAGCAAAGGTAATTATATCACCTGTGTTTAAATGTATATATACACACATACACATACACATACACACACACACATATACACATATACTGTGTATTTTAACATTTAACATCTCCCGAAGAGTAAGGCTGACCTCATATCACATGTGTTACAGGACAGGTTTTTTGAGAGAGAACCACAGATTAGGATTATTCTTTAAATCATTTATTGAGAAAGAGTTATCTGGAGACAGGAAATGAGGAATGCCAGACAGAGCAGGGAAAGAAAGCTAAGCAAGGATTTGAATTAACTTTAGTCTCGTTCCAAGGAGAACTGTAAAGCTCTTATTTACCATAAAGTTGGTTCTCTGTCGAGTCAAGGAGACAACTATTATCCCACCCAGTCAGTCACTGGCCATTCTCTGTTCCTTAAGAGTGAGGCAAGGCAACCTTCTTTTTAAGGCAGCTCCTTCATAGGTGAGGGCGATTCTTTGAAGAAGGAGACACCTGTGTGCCTTCAGGGGCCAACACATATAAAAGTTGGGGGATAAAGAGCGGTGAACAGTTCTTGGCCTTTTTCTCTTTTGAATTATTTTTAGAATTGACTGTTGGGATTCTGATCGCAATTGCATTGACTACACAACTTAATTTGAGTACTGTTGAAATATCTGTGTTAAATAATTACTTTATGCATGTACACTGTATTTGTTTAACTATTCTTTCAATAAATTTTTATAATTTTCCCCATAAAGGTCTTAGACATTTTTGGTTAAATTTATTGTTTTTTCCTTTGGCACTGCACTGATTTCACAGGATTGAAAAATTGAAAGAACTCTCAAGACTCCAGAGAGCATACTTCTATATAGAATTAATAAAGGTGACAGACATGGTACAGTAGCAGAAAGAAAGCACAGGCAAACATGAGAGTCCCAGGAGATTTCCAGGTGCAGCTTCAAAAACAGGATCCTTTCTAAGTAATACAAGATGTACTTTGCCTCTGGATTAGCAACCACTGAGAAGAATCTGGTTTTAGAAGAATTTAGGTGATGGTTTACAGTGGGGTGTTCTGTGGTCCACTGGTCATATAACTATGCCAGACTGTGTAACTACTTAAAACAAGTGTAAGCCATCAATCTACAGGTCCCTAAACAACGTAAGCAAGCTGGCTATGGGTACCACCAAGGGAGTTTCAAATTTTAAGTAGCACATGAAAAATCAATAGCTAGCCAATCTTGGCTTAGCTTGATCATGGGTCAATATGGAACCTGCAGGCAACCCTGAAGAAAATAAACCTGTCCCAGTTCATCTTTAAGTTAACTTTGTCTTTAAAAAGGCCACCGCCCTAATTTTTGTTCAATTATAAATCATTCAATGTCATTCTGTTTTCTTTTTCACCATTTATAGTAAAGGAAAAAATAAAAATACTAATTGTATGATTTAAAATGTTTCAAGTATGGCTTTAAAGAAATGTTTGAGTTTACTGCATAATCCAGCACAAATTTGTTCAGAATCGTGCAAAGCTTGACAACTCTTTTATCTTCCTGCACTACAAAAAGCTGACTTTATAAAATGAATCAATAAGTTGATTCAGTGTAACAATTAATTGATTATTAACAAAAGGTAGATCCTCCGACAAATAATCCTCTGATTATTAACTAAACCTAGATATTTCTGATTATCTTCCATCAGAAGAACATCCTATGAGGTTTTAAATTCAATCTCCCAGGACATTTAATCACTGATATCAGTATTATTGAAGGTTTTGTTAAAATAAAATTAATCTTAGCAATTGCACAAGCATTATGCCACATAGAGATATATTGTGAGTTAGGCTATGATCATTGCAAAATCGCTCAATTGAAATTACAATAGTATATTTTGGACCCTCTCAAAAAGTGGTCTTGTCCGTAAAACAACTCTTATCTATTGATTGATATCAAGGGCAAAGACTAAGTTAATTCTAAATTCTAAATCTTTTGTGGGTATCGCCATATATCCTTGCATTACTCTCTATCTCTGAGTAAAAAATTACCACACACTTAGTAGTTTAAGACAATATAAATTTATTATCTCATCCTGTGGGTCAAAAGTCTGACACAAGTCTCACTGGGCTAAACTTATGTTGTTGGGAGGGGAGCATTCCGTTGTGGAAGCTATATGTAAGGGTCTTTTTCCTTGCTTATTCGGGTATTGGTAGAATTCAGCTCCTTGTGGTTGTAGGACTGAGATCCCAGGTTTTTTGCAGGCTATCAGCTGAGGACCATTCCCACTTCTTTAGGCCACTCACATTCCTTAGCTCCCAGTCCCCTTCCAGTTTAAAAGTCTATTATGGCAGGTTGAGTCCCTTTTTTGCTTCAGATTTCTCCTTTATTCTCATCTCTCTCTGACAAAGCCAGAAATAGTTCCCCACTCTTATAGAGTCATGTAATTACATTGGTCCCACCTAGATAATCCAGGATAATATTACCATCTCACAGTTTGTATGCTTAATCACAAATGCAACGTCCCTTTGTTTATGTAAGGAAATATAAGTTCCAAGGATTGGGTACCATTATTTTGCTGACCAAACCCTATTTCACACTACAAGATTGTAAGGATAAGGGTTCCCAATGGACCTTATCTTTAAGTAATTTTTGTTTTCCTTCTATTGGTAAAATTTGAGTCAAATCTAACAGATTACCAATTCCTAGTAACTGCACTATTGGATGCATTTTTTGTTCATTTATATACAGAACCTTGGCATTCAGAGAACACCAGTGCAAATTACATTATACATTTATGAATTCCCTCAAGCTATGGGATCATTAATGTCCCCAAAATTTGTTTCCTGTGCTTCGACTGCCAAACTTCCAGGCCACTGTCCTTGAGATACCTCTGCTTGCATCTGAGAAGCATACGTAACAGACCCTCTTAGACCTCTGTGCCTGCTCTTTCCCACATTTTTTCCCTAGTTTTCTATCTAAATATCTGTTGAGCTTGTCATGTGCTGTACTTCTACAGCTGTATTCTATTTCTAAAGCTGTATTACATGTCTAAGCTCTTGTCACTCTTTTCCTTCCTCCCAAAATAACATCCCTTCTAAGTGGCTAATACAGGCTAATAAGTTACTATGGCTCTTCTTATTGAAGGAAATTTCAGCTGTACCAAGACTCCCAGTCCTGAGTTAACTTAACCCATGGTGATTTTTAATTAATTAATTTTATTTTATATTTTATTTTTCCTTTAACCAATGTCTCCTTATTTCCCTCACCGCCCAGCCCCTGGCAACCACTTTTCTATCTCTTGAACATGGATATGTTAAGGAAGTTCTATCTCTTGACCACTGATACATTAATTTGTAATTGTTACTTTGTTACCTTTCCTTATATAATAGATGTTACACTTCAATAAATAACATTTATTTTAAAATACTGATACAAGTTTTCACTGGGTATAGAAAGTATGATTGATGTTTTCTATTTTCTACAGTGATCAAACATTATTTTTATAATACTTCTATAATATTACAAAACTTTTTTTATTATTATCAGAGAATTTTGGAACATTATTAATATCCCATGGATTGGTATGTTAGGGAAGACACAGTACACTCCAATTGGGTGGTTATAGAGCAATATTTTTCTATTTACTATATAAACTTATACCCCCTTCACCCATTTCTTCAACTCCCCATGCCCTGCCTCTGGCAACCACCAATCCACCAATCTGTTCTCTGTTTCTATGAAGTTTTTTTGTTTGCGTGTTTTTGTTTTTCTTAAGAGTCCACATACAAGAGAGATCATATGGTATTTGTCTTTCTTTTGCCTGACTTATTTCACTTCGATTAAGGCCTTCAAGGTCCATACATGTTGTCACAAATGGCAAAATTTCATTTTTTATGGCTGAATCATATTCCATTATATATATATATATATATATATATATATATATAATACTGCAATTATCATGGGGGCTGCATATATCTTTTTGATTTACTGTTTTTGTTTTTTTTTAATAATAATACACAGAAGTGGAATTAGTGGATTATATGATAGTTCGACTTTTAATTTTTTGAGGAACCACCATACTGTTTTCCATAGTGGCTACAGTAATTTATATTCTCACCAACAGTGCACAAGCATTGCCTTTTCTTTACATCCTCACCAACACTTGTTATTTCTTGTCCTTTTGGTAATAGTCATTCTAACAGTTGTGAAATATTGTAGTTTTGATTCACATTTTCCTAATGATTAATGATGTTGAACATCTTTTCATGTACCAGTTTGCCATCTGTATGTCTTCTTTGAAAAAATACCTATTCAGACCTTCTGCCAACATTTTAATTGGATTGTTTGTTGTTTTTTTCCTGTTCTTGTTGTTATTTAGTTGTATGAGTTCTTTACGTATTTTGGAAATTAGCCCCTTATCAGATATAAACTTTGCAAATATTTCTCCCATTCAGTAGGTTGCCTTTTTATTTTGTTGATGGTTTCCTTTGCTGTGCAGAAGCTTTTTAGTATGATGTAGTCCCACTTACTTTTTGTTTTTGTTGCTTTTGCTTTTGGTTTCAGAATTTAAAAAATCATTGCAAAGACCTATGTCAAAGAGCTTACTACCGATGTTTTCTCCTAGTAACATACTACCTATGTTTTCTTCTACCTATGTTTTGTCCCAGAGCTTTGCACCCAGTAACTTTAGTCATTCATAAAATAATATGTAATAAATCCATTTGTGAAAGAGTAACTTTTTAAATAGGTTAGCAGTGAGTCCTGTTAAAAGCAGCTCTTGATATACTTAAAGTATGAGCAACAAGGGAAGAATACAGAAAGATTTTTTTTTCTCCAAGCATCTATAATGTGTCGTTATTTTCTAGATGACTTCACAAATACTGTTTAATTTAATATATCAACTCTATGTTACCCAAGTGTTCCTCATATCTGTACAAGAAAAAGATGTAGCATATTTATTATACATATAATTAATAGTTTTCTTAGAAAAACAGAGAGCACCTATATTTGTTGGATTGAGAGCTGGAGGCTTAAGTGATTATTTTGTACTAGGAATATGAACATCAGAAACATCAGCAATGTCATTACAGCAAGAAGAACTGAAAAAATATAATAATGTAATAAAAACCTTGAGAATGAGAATGCAGAAAGTTCATGAGAGTTGGTTTGTTAACTCCTTATCTTTCATAAATAGGGGGTTGACAGATACACTCTAAATTTAATAAATCAGGAAATCAAATATAGGATATTGAGTAGAGGTAATAACCACTATATTTTATAAATTATATACCACCTACATGTATTTTTTTGTAATTATAAAAATATATAAGATCACTTTTTAGAATGTCAGCATGTTACTCTTGGCTTCAAAATCAAGGTTCCTAAAACTCTTTGTATTTTTCAATAGTTTATTTCCCACCACAAATCACTATCTCTTTTTAAAATCTCAGCCTAAAAAAAACCCAACTTATCATCTTAGAAGCTTAGACAACTATGAAAACTTGAATCTCTACCGACAGGTATGAAAGCTCAAATAAAAAGAAAGAAAGCCGATAAAGTTTCAACTATGAAATCAAAGTAAATATACGGTTTCTGGCATTGTAGTATAGTTGAAAATTATGAGTCTTAAGTAGATTTGTGTCCTGGTTCTGGTTTGCACGATTTTTTTTGTTTTGTTTTTTGTACAACTGTATGAATACTTTTCTGTGAGCTTTAACTTCCTATAAGTGAAATAACAGTGTTAGCCAAAAAGATTGGGCTTAGCAATAGATACAAAAGCCAAGTACACAGTCTAGTCTTAATTCTATCTTTTCTGTTAATAAGCATTTAAGGCATATAAATTCAATGAAAATTTTATCCAATGAATTTAGAGAAGTATGTTAAATAGAAACCTAAATTATCTGGATAGCCAACAAAATGACCAAAAAAAAAAAAAAAAAAGAATTTATTTCCTATGTTTTATGCATCAAACATAGTTGAGTGCTGATAAAATATTGGTAAACCAAACAGACACAGATACTGTCTTCAGGTTTACAAAATAGTATTTGAGAGACAGACAACTCTTGAGGACCATCTGGGATCTGATCTAGCCCAGGTCATTTACTTACTGGTCATGTGAAGTTGGGCAAATTACTTTTCCAACTTACTATAGTTTTGTTTCTTCATTTTGCTAGGCTGATAATGCCTCCCAAAGATATGCCCACATTCTAATCTTTGAATCCTGTAAATGTTACCTTATTAGGCAAAAGGTTGCAACCATGGGTTGCTACAGCCTTGGACCCTGGCAGATGTCAAATTGTTTCCCCAAGAGTTTCCTCCTGAAGCCAGTGCAGCAGCCTTGGGACCCTGGGCCTCCTGGAAGGCTATAGACTCATGGCAGGCACAACTGGCCTTTCCCATCTGGCCTTAAGCATTCCCTCCTCTGCACCTCTGTTAGGCCAGGTCTTGGTTCCCCACACCTGGCTGGGCCCCTGGGCCAGCTGCCACTACTTTAGGATTCTAACTCGGGGGTGGGTGGGGAAGAGGCTTTGGTGAGTATTGGGGTTTGCTTGATAGGTGGTGTGAGCCAGACTCTTAATGACTTGTCTAGGAGGAGGAATCTTAGGAACCTGGGGCACCCTGGTATTTCTCATTCCAGGCTTCTTATACTGGCCACCACAGAATTCCCAAGATCCTGAGAGATCGGGCTTCCTCTAGGCGAGTGGTCATGGTAGCAGCTTCTGGTGCCTGATTTTGCCTTTTCTGAGCTGCCTCTGATGCTCAACCCATCTTCTTTCTGCCCCTCCATAAGATCTCACTTACTCCCCACCAAACACACTGAAACCACAAAGTGCACCTTGACAGTTCCAGACAGTGCTCCGTTTACTTCCTGGGAAATCTCAAACTACCAACCCAGACCAGGCCCTGGACCGCGGACAATTTTCCTGAGGAAGGGTCCTGGGTGAAGAGGCCAACTTCCCCATCACAGGGTGCTGGCAATTGAACTGGGGCAGAAAGAGAGCAATTCTCTGAGTCTGTTCTTATGGAGAAAAGTTCAAGGAATAGGCAGAGATGGTAACAACAACAACAAAAATAGTTGCAGATGCAATTAAATTAAGGATTGGGAAATGAGATTATCCTGGATTATCCTGGTGAGCCCTAAATGTCATAGTAAGTGTCTTTATAAGAGAGAGGCAGAGGGAGATTACACACATAGAAAAGGAGGCAACGTGATCCATGGAGACAGAATTACAGTGATGCAGCCAGGAGTCAAGGAATGTTGGCAGCTTCCAGGAGTTAGAAGAGGCAAGGAATGGATTCTCTCTAGAGCCTCTGGAGGGGTGTGGCCCTGGTGATAAACTTGATTTCAGCTCAGCTCAGTGAAACTGATTTGGATTTCTGACCTGTGGAATTGTGGAAGAATAAATTTCTCTTGTTTTAAGCCACTGAAATTGTAGTAATTTGTTACAACACTAACAGGTTAACTACCACACTCATCTACAAAATCACAATAAAAAGACATCTTTAAAAGTATAATTTTGAATATAAAAGAAAGTGACTTATGATAAATTTTGGGCACATAATGAACACAATAAAAGTTATATAAAATATAATGGGTGATACAGGCAAATAGTCAATTATTAATGTGCTGTTACCCTATCTAAAGGTAAGCAGATATTGCTAATGAAAAGGAAGAATCATCCCCAACCCTGATTGCAGGAAAGAAGAGAGAGATCAAGAGTCTCTTTCCCAGATTATATTTTTATCAGTTACATATTCTGTGTAAGTTTATGTATTTCTGTTTAGTAATAAAAAGATTTCCTTAATTGTAATCTCTAGTCTGGTACACTGGACAATTTTAAATGTTCATTGCAATCTGACTGCATCCTAATCCATACAATCTTCTTGGCAATTTATGTAGATCCATTAGTCTTATTAACATTTTTCATACTCTATAGCATATTTTTAATATATATATATATATATGCACATATCTATATGCAATAAACATTTTAATGTATTTTTAAAGAAAATTGTAGAATGAGCAAACCACCAGAATCTTTTCTAAAGCAATGTAAAATTTAAGAACTGTTTAATAACTGTATAAAAACTTGTTTATTTATGGTTCTCTCTTTAAAATTGCATTTTCTAAAATATAATATGCAATGGTAATAGTACTTCATGAAAAATAAAATAAAACTTCGTGTCTACCTTCCAAATAATAAATGAAATGCATTAACATTTATAAGCAGTTACATGCAATAATGTGTTATTTTTGGGTCTAAGGCACTGTTCTTATAAACAGAAAAAATGTAAACTATATATAGTTTATAAATGTGAATGTCATTTTATAATAAATAACCCAAATCTTATGGACTATCAGCTAGTGTTAGTTCATCTCTGTTGTCTAGGAAAATGAATTCTTTTATCTTTCGGTGAGGATATTAAAAAATGATTTCTCAGAATTACGCCAGAGAGTACTTGCTCTAGGGAAACAAGGTAAAATTAATCAAATGCAATAATTACATGTATGACTTTAAATATTTCATGAACATAATATTAAATGGAACATAGGTAGTTCCATTAGGAATTCTGAGCACCTATGACCAAAATTTCAAAGTGTTATAGATAATCTTAATTTAAACATTCTTTGGGGGAGAAATTGGTGAATCAAAATATTAATGTGATGGCAGTTATCCCTTGCAAATCATAAAAACAACTTTCTATATCCTCATATACCATACTGGGTGTACCAGTGTAGCAATTACACTTACAGTGAAAAAATAATAATTCATAATTTTTCTCCGATTTTTAACCTATTCCCCACCCTGGGTAATAGGATGTAATTTCAAGTGGTGTTCATAACAAATATATATTTTAAAATACATATTAATTTTCAAATGTATATGAAGGTTCTCTTGATAATAATATGTTATGTATCCTAAATATATATTATATTACATTACATTATATTATATCATATTATATTATATTATATTATATTAATCCTTGCCTATGGAGTCATTTTCCCTCCAACTCTGATTGGTCCTGGGTATAGGGCTGCAAAGTTGAAGGGCTAGGATGCTGCTCCCTACCCGTGTTGCAATGGGCTGGACATGGTAATGGAGATTGGGATGGTGGTGAGCAGTGGCAGAGTTGGCCATGAGGCTCAGTGGAGGTGGAGGTGGTAAAAGAACAGAGAGATGACTAGCTGACAGGAGGCAAAAGCATATAGTACCTGGTATTCTAAGTGGTCTTCAGTGCATGTACCAACTAGGTCAAACCCTGTTTACCTTCTGAGATGAGACAAAATTGGACACATTCAGGATGATATAGCCATAGAGATTCTATATAGATGCACAAACTAGATTCTATATAGATATACACAACATATGTGTATATACATATATGCATATATAGTAGCTTATATTTTTAAAATATTTTCTCAGTTCGTATATGTCAAGTGTATTGCTACAATCATTAGACTATCTAAGATTTTTTGTTATCTTCTGGTTTGGAATATATTGGAATATTAAACTAGAAAGGTTAAGAGGTAGGTTTAAGCTATATCAGCATGGTTAATTATGGGGGCTTTCCCATCTCTGAAAAGAGATTGAGTTTGAGCAGTACATGTAAGATACTTGAGTTGAGAAAGGGAAGAGGAAAACTACATAAATTTTCTCATTCTAGGTGGGCAAAGTGTATAATTAAAGATTTTTAAAATAGATGAATTTGCCCTAGAAAACACATGTTAAAGAATAATGAGGCTACCAAAACCAACTGAAGAAGAAAGAGAAATCTGAACAAAACTGTAACAAGTAGACTGCAACAGTAAGCAAAACTTTCCAATACAGAAAAGCCCAGGATTTAAGGAGAATTAACATCAATCCTTCTCAAACTCTTCCAAGAAATAAAAGATGAGGAAATATTCCCTAACTTATTTTATGAGGCCAGCATTACCTTAATACTAAAGACATTAACTACACCACAGGGAAAAAAATGTAAGTCAATATTTCTTATGAATATAGATGAAAAACCGTCAACCAGAAAAGGAAAGATAACTTGGTTGGGAGAAATATGCTGTAGTGTTAGTAAAGGAAGTGGAAGTATCATGATTCCTCAGAAGAGAAGAAACCATTTACAGAAACGAATTCAGGCTGAGAATCATGAGTTGAGATAAATTATACTTTTGAAAGAAAAGTTTTCATTAGTTTAAATTGCTTGAGGCATGGACCACTGAAATAATAATATTTAATACACAGTTTTCTTGGGTCTTAAAATGTGATCTCATAGAATGCCAGCAACCAGGGTGACATTTAAGTATTGCATTTAGCAATATATAGGAGCAAATCTAATATGAAATTTCTAAAGTGTTTTATTATATTAAATGTTAAATAATTGACACACTGAGAAACATGTGTCATAGAGTTAATAAGCAGCTCACTTATTTTTGTATCAGCTAAAATGTAATGGCAAAATTTCTCTGAATTGTGAACAGAAAAAGGACACAGAGATAATTTTAAATATTTTCCAAATATAATGAGATATATGGAAATCCTTTGAAAAGATAGTGTTTTAATAAAATAACTTAATTATCACCTTGAGGCAAAATAAATAAACTGTCTCTAGATAGTTTAAAATGTATTTATTTATTTTAATTTATTTTTTCCAGCTTTACTGAGATATAATTGACATATAACACTGTTTAAGTTTAAGGTGTACAATATAGTAATTTTATATATGTATATATTGCAAATGATTACTACAGTAAACTTTGTTAACATATCCATCACCTCACATTGCTATTAATTACAATTTGTGTGTGTGTATGTGTGTGTATGGGTATGTGATGAGAACTTTTAAAGTCTACTCTCTTAGTATCTTTCCAACATATAATACAGTGTTATTAACTATAGTTACCATGGTGTCCACTACATTTCCAGAACTTGGTCATCTTATAACTGGAAATTTTTACCCTTTGACCACATTCACCCATTCCCTCACCCAATCTATTCTGCCTCTGGCAACCACCAATCTATTCTATATTTCTGTGAGTTGGGTTTTTGAAGATTCCACATATAAATGAGAAGGGACTCATACAACTCAATAGCAAAAAAATAAACCCAAAAAACAAACAAACAAAAACCCCCCACAAATAATCCAATTAAAAATGGGCAAAGGACCAAAATAGACATTTTTTCTAAAGATTTTCAAAAGGCCAACAGGCACATGAAAAGATGTCCAACATCACTAATGATTAGGGAAAGGAAAATCAAAACCACAAGGACCTCACACCCGTTACAATGGCTATTATCAAAAAGACAAGAGATGCAAAATGTTGATAAGGATGTGGATCAAAAGGGAACACTTCTGCATGGTTGGTGGGAATGTAAACTGGTTTAGCCACTATAGAAAATAGTAGGAAAGTTCCTCAAAAAATTAAAAATAGACGTACCATATGATCTAGCAATCTCACTTCTGGGTATATATCCAAAGAAAATAAAAATAAGATATTAAAGAGACATCTATCTGCACTCCATGTTCATTGAATCATTATTCACAATAGCCAAGATATGGAAACAACCTAAGTGTCTGTCAATGAGTGAAGTAGTATATAAGATGTGATATATGTATATACATATACATATATATACACACAATGGAATATTATTCAGCTATTAGGAAGAAGAAAATCCTGCCATTTGTGACAACATGGATGGACCTTTCTAGGTCACAAAATAAGTCTCAACAAATTTAAGAGGATAGAAATTATATCAAGCATCGTTTCCAACCACAATGGTATGAAACTAGAAATCAACTATAGGAAGACAAACGGGAAAAACACAAACACATGGAGACTGAGCAACATGCTATTTAAAAAAATCAATGGGTTAATAAAGAAATCAAAGAGTAAATCAGAAAATACCCCAAGACAAATGAAAATAAAAACACAACTTTCCAAAACGATGTTATGCAGCAAAAGCAGTTCTAAACGGGAAGTGTTACAGGCCTACCTCAAGAAACAGGAAAAATCTCAAATAAACAACCTAACCTACTATCTAAAGGAATTAGAAAAAGAAGAAAAAGCCCAAAGTCAGCAGAGGGAAGGAAACAATAAAGATCAGAGTGGTAATAAAAAAAAATAGAGACAAAAAAATAGAAAAGTTCAATGAAACCAAGAGCTGGTTTTTGAAAAGATCAACAAAATTTATAAGCCTTTAGCCAAGCTCATTATGAAAAAACAGAGGACCCAAATAAACAAAAAAAGAAATGAAAGAGGAGAAATTACAGCCAATGTCACAGAAATGCAAACACTCATAAGAGAATACTATGAACAGTTATATGCCAACAAATTGGACAACCTAGATGAAAAGGATAAATTCCTAAAAACATATAGTCTTCTAAGACTGAATCAGGAAGAAATAGATAATCTGTGCATACCAATGATTAATATTGAAAATGCATTAGTAATCAAAAAAATCCCAACAAACAAAAATCCTGGACCAGACAGCTTCACTGGGGAAATCTATCAAACATATAAAAAAGAGCTAATATACATCCTTCTCAACTATTCCAAAAAATTATAGAGGAGTGAACACTCCCAAATTCACTTTATGAGGACACCAGTGCTCTGATACCAAAACCAAACAAAGACACTATGAAAAAAAAATACAAGCCAATAACCCTGATGAATACAATGCAAAAATCCTCAGCAAAATATTAGTAAACCAAATTCAACAATATATAAAAAGGATCATACACCATGATCAAGTGGGATTTCTTCCAGAGATGCAAGGATGGTTCAATACCTGCAAATCAATCAACGTGATACACCACATTAACAAAGCAAAAACAAAAATCACATAATCATCACAATAGATGCAGAAAAAGCATTTGGCAAAATTTGACGTCCATTCATTATAAAAACGCTCATCAAAGTTGGTATAGAGGGAAACATCTCGACACAATAAAGGCAATTTAAAACAAACCCACAGCTAACATCATACTCAATGGTGAAAAACTGAAAGCTTTTCCTCTAAAATCAGGAAGAGGGCAAGGATGCCCACTCTCACCATTTCCACTTAACATAGTATTGGAAGACCTAGCCACAACAATCAGAGAAGGAAAAAAAAAAAGGCATCCAAATTGGAAGGGAAGAAGTAAAACTGTCACTATTTGCAGATGACATGATATGATACATAGAAAACACTAAAGTCATCACCAAAAGAAATATCAGAACTAATAAATGAATTCTGAAATGTTGCAGGATACAAGATTAATATACAGATTTCTGTTACTTTTCTATACACTGATAATGAACTATCAGAAAGAGAATGCAAGAAAATCTCATTTGAAATCACATCAAAAAGAATCACATACCTAGCAATAAACTTAAGCAAGAAGGTGAATGACCTATACTCTGAAAACTATAAGACACCGATGAAGAAAATGAAGATGATACAAATAAATGGAAAAATATCCTGTGTTCATGGATTGAAAGAATTTACATTGTTAAAATGTCTATACTACTCAAAACAATCTATAGGTTTAATGCAATCCATATCAAAATACTCATGACATTTTTCACCAAACTAGAACAAATAATCCTAAAATTTGTATAAAACCACAAGAGACTCCAAATCGCCAAAGCAATCTTGAGAAAAAAGCAGGAGGTATCACATTCCATGACTTCAGACTATATTACAAAGCCACAATAATCAAAACATTATGGTACTGGCGCAAAAACAGCCACACAGATCTGTGAAACAAAACAGAGAGTCCAGAAATAAATGTTCGTACATGTGATCAATTAATGTAGGACAAAAGAGGCAAAGATGTACAATGGGAAAAAAGTCTCTTCAATAAGTGGTGCTGGAAAACTGGACAGCTACATGTAAAAAAATGAAATTAGAACCTTTCTCACACCATATACAAAAATAAACTCAAAATGGATTAAAACCTAAATGTAAGAAGTGAAGCCATAAAGCTTCTAGAAGAAAATATAGGCAGTACACTCCTTGACAGAAATCTCAGTGATTTTGTTTTTTTTCTTTGCATCTGTCTCCTCAGGCAGGGGAATCAAAAACAAAAATAAGCAAATGAGACCCAATTAAACTTAAAATCTTTTGCACAGTGAATGGAACCATCAAGAAAACTAAAAGACAACCTAATGAATGGGAGAAGATGTTTGCAAATGATATGTCTGATAAGGGGTTAATATCCAACATATATAAAGAGTTCATACAACTCCATATCAAAAACAAACAAACAAACAATCCCATTAAAAATGGGCAGACCTTAATAGACAGTTTTTCAAAGAAGACATACAGATGGCCAACAGCTACATGAAAAGATGCTCAACATCGCTAATCATCAGCATGTTGATAAAAATGCAATTAACAATCAAGTTAAGAGAAAAAAAAGAGAATTTTATTGGAGCCAAACTGAGGACTATGACCTGGGAGACAGACTCTCAGAAGCTCTGAGGACTGTTCCACCTGTTAGAAGTCAAAGTCACAGTCATTTTCAAGACAAAAGATCATACACCAAAATGACAAACTGACACTTTACATAACATTCACCAAAAATACATAGCCCAAGTAAGCATGTACAAATCTAGCAGCAAGTCACCATGACCATTTATAGAGACGGGGAAGGATGGTACTCTTTTACAATGATAGGAAAGGAGGCTAACGTTCCAAGAAGTTACATTCCTAGTGTCAGAAAACGGGAAAAAAATGATCTTTACAGTTGAGTAGGCATTCCCATCTTTGAGGAGGTCCAGTTATGGTATAATGTAAATGCACATTGCACCTTAGGGAGGGAGGGAGGATGCACAAATGAACAGAGAGAGAATTTTATGTTTAAAAATTTTTATCCTGCCTTAAAATATAAATTTTATTTAATCAGGGGAAAGGCAAATCAAAGCCACAAGGAGATATCACCTCACACCTGTCAGAATGCTATTACCAAAAAGACAGGAAATAATAAATGTTAGTAAGGATGTGGTGGAAAGGGAACCCTTGTACACTATTGGTAGGATTGTAAATTAGTAGAGTCACTATTGAAAAGAGTATAAAAGTTCCTCAAAAAACTGAAAATAGAGCTACTACATGATCCAGAAATTCCACTCCTAGCTAAATATCTGCAGAAAACAAAAACACTAATTTGAAAATACATATACACCCCAATCCCCAGTGTTCACAGGAGCATTACTTTCAACAGCCAAAATATGGAAGCAACCTAAGTGTCCAACAATAGATGAATGAATAAAGAAGTGGCATACAATCGAATATTACTTAGACATAAAAAAGAACAGAATCTTGCCATTTGCAACATGCATGGAGCTGGAAGGTGTTATGTTTACTGAAGTAAATCAGACAAAGACGAATGCTGTATGTTTTCACTTAATTGTGGAGTCTAAAAAAATAAAACAAATGAATAAATATAACAAGACAGAAACAGACTCATTGTTACAGAGAACAAACTACTGGTTACCAGTGAGGAGGGGTGGGGGGCAGGCAAGATATTAAAAGGAGATAAAGAGGTACAAAGTAGGTATAAAAAAATAAGATACAAGGATATAATGTATAGCAAGGAATTATAACCAATATTGTATAATAACATTAAATGGAGTATAACATATAAAAGTATTGAATCACTATGTTGTACACCTGAAACTAATATAACATTGTAAATCAACTATACTTCAATTAAAAAATGTAAATGCATGCAAAAACAGCGATTAATTTTGTAAATATTACATGAAGCAAAAGGCACAACACACAAAATAATATATGAAATAAGATTGTATCCATGCCAATTTAAAATTAGCAAAACTCAACCCTAATACATACAAATGCATACAACTATTAAACAAACAAACAAAAACATATGAATACAATTCTCACAAGACAAGTATACTGCTAACTTCCAGTAAGAGATGCCAATTGAAAACCTATATATTTTAATAAAAATAAAGAATATTGACTTGTTTTTAAAATTTGTGATTGAATACATTTTAATATTCTTAACTTCTGAAATTTCTCTGATTTTACTGTGCCTTTTAGACAAATCTAAAGAGTGTACTTTTCCCTATTTGGGAAATATAGACTCAAAATCTACCACAATCTAGAAATTTAAAAGAACATAATAAACTCATTATAACCATAAACATTTTACATGAAAAAAAAGCATGTAAGTGGTTAATGTTGCCAATTTTCCTTTGGGAACTACATCAGGTGTGCCACATTGGATTTAAAATTTATATTACTACAAAACAAACTATTAATTTTCTGGGGTTTCAAAAATTAAAATCAAATGTTGCCATCAAAGTAATTTTCAAATAACTTGCTTGTTGACATTAAAAATTACTGATTACCATCTTGTTTGAAAAATTTTCTAAAAAATTAGAATTTCTGTTTGCTCAAATACAATAATTTGAAAAATGTTTTAAGTTCTTTGTTCTAAGTTTTTAGCAATAATACTTATGTATCTTTTGCATTTAAATTATATACAGATCTTCCTCAACTTATGATGGGGTTACATCCCAATTAACCCATAGTAGGTTGAAAATATGGTAAGTTGAAAATGCATTTAATACACCTAACCTATCAAACATCATAGCTTAGCCTAGCCTACTTTAAACATGCTCAGGATACTTACACTGGTCTACAGTTCGGCAAAATCATCTAACAAGCTTATTTTATAATAAAGTGTTGAATATTTTATGTAATTTATTGAGTAGTATACTGCAAGGTAAAAACAGAATGGTTGTGTGGGTGCATAATAGTTAAGTGTTTTGGTTTTGTACCCTTGCCATTGCGTGGCTGACTGGGAGCTGTGGCTCAGCATTACAAGAGAGTATCATACTACATATCATCAGCCTGGGAAAAGATCGAAATTCAAACTCTGAAATACAGTTTCTACTGAACGTGTGTCACCTTCGCACCCTCGTAAAGTCATAAAGTCAAAAAAATCATAAATAAAACCATTGTGTGTTGGGAACTATCTGTATAAGTAATATAACCTTTTATTGCAAATCTCTTTGGTGAGTATTTCCATCAAAAATAATTCAATTTTATGTAAATAATCTATCTCTGAAAGACTTGTACAAACTTTAAAAACTCAAAAACTAAGAAAACAACGTGTAGGTCATTTAAACGTTTTTTTGGGGGGTGCATTTCAAACTTCTTTAAAGATTACTTCATAAAGGAATAAAGCAAAATCAAAACCCACTGATAAAACCTTAAGTAAATAAAGAAGGGAGGAATTTTTTTTCCTTGAGACAACAGATTATAGGTCAAAAAATGCTCATGCTCCAGAAGATTCAAAGAGAGGAGAGGTGAGGACACATGTTGGCTTCTTCTTGCTGCATGAGAAACCATTCCAAGACTTAGTGACTTCAAACAATAATCACTTATTTTTCCCACAAAGACATAGTTTGGCTGGATGGTTTTTATATTGGTCTTGCCTGGGCTCACTCATGCGGCTACATTCACCACATGAGAATATTCCACATGAGTCAAATTTCTCCTCTTCTTGCTGGAAGCATGAGGGAAGTTTCTCAGATCTTCACCCTGGGAAACTGGAAGAACGCCTTGAGTAAAAATCACTATAGTGACAGCTAAGATTGGATGCCTGGGCGTTTTTAACGCTCCAGCTACTCCACACATAGCCACCAATAGTTCATCAACTACCATTTAAATTTCCTTCCCGTTCCTGCTCCCACATCTTTTGTTCCTGATAAGCTGTGATTCTCTGTATTTGCCTGTCTCTCCAGTTTTAGGGGTGGCTTTTTGTCATGTAACCTCAATTCTCTGATGTATCTAAGAAGAGTTGTTGATTTCAGTTTGTTTAGTTTTTTTTTTATTGATAGAAGGGTGGAAGTGATGCATCCCAAGCTCTTCATATGTCCTAGCAGAAACAGAAATTCTTGGGCTTCCCTGGTGGCGCAGTGGTTGAGAATCTGCCTGCCAATGCAGGGGACACGGGTTCGAGCCCTGGTCTGGGAAGATCCCACATGCCGCGGAGGAACTCGGCCCGTGAGCCACAATTACTGAGCCTGCGCGTCTGGAGCCTGTGCTCCGCAACAAGAGAGGCCGCGACAGTGAGAGGCTCGCGCACCGCGATGAAGAGTGGCCCCCGCTTGCCACAACTAGAGAAAGCCCTCACACAGAAACGAAGACCCAACAAAGCCAAAAATAAATAAATAAACAAATGTGGGGTTTAAAAAAAAAAAAAAAAGAAAAAGAAACAGAAATTCCTGAATGTGTACATTTAAATAAAGGTCCCAGAATTTTAAAATGGTTCGGAGACTTTAATATAGTTCAAAAATCAAAATCTGCACCTGGAAGTAATTTTAATGGTAAATATGACATTCCACACTGTTATGATAGGAAAACATTGTACAGGTTGACTGCAGCATTTATACAATCGCTTATGACATAAGGAATCCTGTCTAAAGAAATGAGACAATGATTTTAAATTTTCTTCAGCCTAATATCTATTATCACTATAGCAGGTGTCAAATAGCACATGTTTTTTTATATGATCCTATTTTAGATGTGATGTAGTGTAAATTCAACTATTATGAACCCGCCAACTATTAGGGACTAAGCCAGTATCTTACCTCTTGCTTTCAGGCAAGAGTATCTGTGAACCTGGCACATGAAAACATGTTTTAAGAGTAAAAAAAAAGTACTTAAGTTAATTCATAAAAATATATCACTGCATTATAATATGTGATTTTAGTCTAGGAAAATCAAAATAACTGTACATATTATATGATGGCTTTGGGCAAAGTGAAAGGAGAAAGTAAGTGAGACATTAAAATTCATAAAGTTTTCATTAAAGGGGAAGGGCATGTAGAAGATGGCAAAGTCAGAGAAAAACAACACATAAACAAACAAAAACAGCATTATTTAAAAAACAGCATTAGAAGAATAAAAGGAGCAAAGAGGTCATAGGATCACCTAAGGAAGTCTTTATTTTGCATTTGATGTTCCAAAAACATATAATCTAATTCTCATGGTCCTTCTTAGATTGTCATCCATTATCCCAAAAATGTCCCTAATTACATTCATTTGAGATTTATTTTGGTTTATAACTTAACACTGCCAACCAAAAATTGGTACTTGCCATCTACTTCTACAAGGATTAAATCACACGCTGCTGCAGCTGCTAACCTTCAACACCCCCTGAAACGAATTCAGGATGGAGGTCAGGAATGAGGCACTCTGTGCTCTGGGAAAAACTGGCAGAACAGGCCTTCAGATAGATATTTTCAGAAGATTTTATGAACCCAATTCTTGCATCTCCTTATATCTAGAAGAGCACTAAAATCATTCATGGTGACATCTGCTCCTTGTGACTAGTAGTAACTTTCATGAGAATAACAGCAACTTTCTGAAAAAAATGTGTGCTTGATTGCATGGACTCCCCACAACCCTTTGCCAAAATCACATATATACTGACCTTCCCCCCTACCTCCTTGGAGCAGTTTCTCAGAACTATCTGAAATGCTGCTTCCCAAGCTATAGTCCTCATTTTGCCCCAAATAAAACTTAACTCACAACATTCATGTTGTGCATTCTTTTTTCAGTCGACAACACCTTGAAATATTTAAAACTTAAATGTGCTAATCAGACCCTCAAACCTTAGGGCTAAAAAGTTAGAAATGCTATTTGATTAAACTAATCTATTTTGAGAAAATAAGAATTTTAGTACTGGAAGCTGTTCATTCCTTCAACTGTACATCTTCATCTGTTCTACACTGATTAATAATTTTAATGTATTACATACTCCATGGGCATACTGAATTTTGAAGAAATCAAAATCTTTTCAGGAAGTTCAATCACTGCAATTAAAGGTAACTGTCCCAATGTTATCAGTTATAGTTACTCACTGGAAGCTGTGACATAAATAAGAGGCTACAGTTTATTTGAGGTTTTTGGTAAAATGAATACAATGCCACCATTTATCTCATCTTCAAGAAATTATACTTGAGTAAAAGTGGAAAAAATTCACATTATTACATAAATAATCTAGTATTGGTTCTACTTCTTTAAAACAAAATTGAAAAAACATACTAGAATTTACCTGCAATGATGATGACTATTACTACCACTAGAAAAGCCTTAAGTCATTCACAATGAGAATCACAAAATGGAGGGAAAATATTTAGGTGATTACCCCCATAGGGCTTGGTCTGCGAGGCTGTGGATTCAAGTATTTTCATAGTTATGTTGGTCTCATAAATCAAAATGAAAAGAACACATGTATGAAAAGTTAATCAGACATGAATTTTAAAACTAACTTTAATGCTTCTTGGTATTTTTTACATATAAGACAGTTATTCTCTAAACTTCAGTTTATTCATCTTTAGTCAAGGCATATCACAATTACAAGGTAAGTGTGAGGATGAAAAGACATTACCATGTACAAGATAGAGAAAAAAATGAATCAGAATCTTCATAGTCCTGGGGTATCAGTATCCTTTCCAAAGATAATTATCTGTATTTAACTCTATTGCCCAGAGAGGGTAGAAGACAACTATTTATTCGTATAAGGTCTGTCACATAAAATATTCTTAATTAATTGGAGTTCTCATTTATTTCTCCAACTCTTCTTCCCAGATGGCCCACAAAAGCTTTAAAGTATATAAATTTACATTTATCTGAACTGTCATTATGTATGACACTTTTGAGCATCAGCCTAAATTCTCACAATGAAATTTGTTTTCCTAATGTGTTGTTTTGTAGTAATGGGCATGTGACAACAGCTATGAAAATTCAAGAGAATATCTGTGACTTTTTAGTAAATTACTAGCTGAGAGTCTGCTCAAAGTCTGAAGTCTTGGTGTTTTAATAATTAGGTAACAATTATTTATAATTAGCATATTAAATGTTATCATGCAAATGCTTTTATTAAAATAACTTTACGAGATCTTGTATGGTTGGTAGCCCTTGAATTTCAAGGAATTTAAAGCTTTTGCTCAGTAAATATTTTCCACTGATTAGTCCAACCTAAACATATAATCTTACCTGTCAGAGTGGATATTGTTATTCTTTGCTTCTCTCTTCTTGTTATGTTTCATGAGAACACATAATTCATGACCAGAGATATAAGAAAAAATATGGTAATTTTGTTGAAAAGAGTCTAATTCATATGAAACTATGTTTAAATTGAACCTTTGAGCATTTCACCTTGCAAACCATTACGAACTTTTTTCTAAATTTCTACAGCAGAGACCACATGGGTGTGACCTAGAAAGAGAGTGGCAGGGCTTGCTTGTGGAAAGGACAGATACGTAAGATTAAAAGTCCTGAAGATTTTAAGTATTTACAAATAAAATGTGCCTACTAAAATTATTATAAAATCATAGAAAAAATTTTATTTATAATGGTTTGTACTGTTTTGAGAGACAAAGAATATATCAATTTCAGCTTTCCTATTCAGAATTTAGAGCAGTATGGAATCCAAAATATTTCCCTAGAAACTTTTATGTCTTAGAACATGAAAAATATTGCATTATTTATACATACATGTGTATTATATGTATATATTGAAATATTTATGTTTTTATGGTTAAATTATTTATATGTATATATACTTACAGTCTTTATTGAAAGTTGTGTAATATACCTTGAAGCTATGATAAATGTAATTTCTATTACTTTTAGCTGAAATTTACTTGTCTTATAGATGCACATATGAAAATATAATGATAATGTACATAAATATACAATCATTTCTTTAAACATGAGTTTTCTGGAAACAATCTTAAACAAGGTTAATCTCTACTAATCAATAATAATATTCATAGAATGTTATAAAATTATAACAAAATATATTAAACTCCCACTGTGATCAGACAGCAATATCACAATTCTACAAATACGGTAGCCATTCAAATGCTGTCATCACATTTACTGCAGAAAAAAATAAACATTAATTACATTTCTAAGAAAGCATATGAAAAATTATGTGAAAATCATTTGTTGTCCTAACTAAATGTGCACTGATTCTTAATTTTATTGAGATGTTCATGCAATTCTACTGAAGATATGGGGCATAATGCCACTGAGATTAGCTTATCTACAACTTGTTCTCCTAGTGCAAATGTCATATTCAAATCAACTTTACTGTAACTTGTTCAATTTTAAACCATAAATCAATAATCTTACTATTATGTCAGTTTCAGATAGGAAACTTTAATCTGTTTTTTGACAGAAAAAATGAATTCAACAACTGAATGGTAGAACATTATTTTTAAAAGTGTTCCATAACTTGAAACAAGACAGTTAAAATCTTAATAGAACTGAGTTTAATGTATGTGCTTTAAATATGGTAGTAACTTTTTTAGATCACAGTCCAGATAACTGTCATGTAGATAATTAAGGAAATTTAAAAAAATCAAGCTACTATCCACCAGGAATATTTTGCCACATTTCCTATTTATAGGACATGTCAATTTAAGAAATGCCTTCCACAAAATCTAGGGAAAAAACCAAACAAAAAAACTGCAGCCCAATAAATGTCTTTCAATTCCTTAAACTACCATATAATATCATACACTTATCCTTAGAATATCATACTTTTTTAACTATATAGCAATACAAATTGATATCCAGACCTCTTCACTTTAAGATTAAAGACTCTTCTGAATTGCTATTGTCACAAGTAACTATTTATGGCATCACATCAACATATTGTTGCCTAAAATCCTGTTGTTGATTTTAGTGCATTTTGTGCCTTTATTACTGCCAATAAACATAAGGAAGGATGTTTAGATTCTGTCTGCATGTTTTAAGTTAAATACACACACTCACACACACACATACACAGTCACACACACTCTGTTTTTATAGGTATCTTAAGTCAAGTCTCTTAACACGTGCACCAATCTCTCAGTAGACCTTCCTTTCAGAAAGATTTTAGTCAAATTCTGTACATTAACACATTGTACAACTGAGAACACTGCTTTCTATTTGTACTTGCTTATACTTGCTACCCTGAACATATCACTCAAAGTTTGTTGAATTTGCTTCCATGACTGAGACTCTTCTTACAGACAATTAAGAACTTTATTTCCTGATCATCATGAAAGCATATATGAAATCAAGTTCCTAATTAATACCAGACATTAATACCTAAACAGTGAGAAAAAACAATGAAATATCTGGGGAAAAGACTAATTACTGCTACAAAGAGACATTAAGCAGAAGAATGAGATTAGTTTAATGAAAATAGAAAAGTGTATTACAAAACCATATGTGCTTTGTGAAACCATAGTTTTACACCAAGATCAACCTATATGGAAGATCTTGAGTCTAATAATTGATAATTATCTGCTGTGTCACCTGGAGTATGAAGTCTGAGTATATGTTTCCCTATCTATTAAAGAAATACAAATACAACTTCTTTATAATAATGCAACTGTTCTGTTGCAACATCGCATGTAAAAATTCAGGTCATTTGTATTTTGGACATTCTCCTAGATGCTGGTAGAATTTTCTGAATGTTAATTTGTACATGAAGAGCCAATGATAACTGTCTTATTATTGATTGTGCAAGAGTAAAGTAAAATATAGATGCCTTGAAATAAAAATGGACTTTTCTATTTACTAAACAAGTCAATATTTAGAACATTTGATAATTCAAATGTAAACAAGAGGAGACATCAGAAATGAGAATTTTTGTCTTCTTTCAAAAAGCAGTGTTGGATATGTGAAGACTAGGACCAGAGGAATTCTGATAGCTACTCTTGTATGTAAATTAGCATTATTTCTTTAAAAATGATCACATCACTGAAGACAATTAACATAATGTTAGTGGTGGCATAACGTTAACTTTTCTAATATCTCTTTGAGTCTATGGAATAATTTTAGGAATCTTAACATAATATTAAGTGGAATATTTGTAATGGGTAACCTAGAAGGAGAACATTGCTTACATTTACTTAAACAAAATATATAAACCAATATTTTATAAATACCTATGTAATTTGTATTATAACCCAATGTAATGCTTCATCTTTTCAAAATAACATTAATCTCCGGTATGCGTGTGAGCTCTTTATTTATAATAACAGTTCTGACTAAGATCTTTAAAGTTTTTAAACACCTAAATATAGAAACAACTTCTTTTCATTACATGATATATATTTTAATTTAAATAGTAAACAGAACTGGTAAAAATGCATGAAGAATTGAAGATTTTTTGTCTCAAACTTTTAAGATTCTATCATATGTTGGAGATACATTATGGATTTTCTAAACAAATGCTTTTGTCCAATTATGTAGCTATGATATATGACAGAAAAAGAGGCCAGATAGATTTTACAGTTTGCTCAGAGTGAAAAACAAAAGATAAATAAGGAGAGAGAGAAAAAATTAAGAAATACAGTTGACATTCTGAACTTGCTTCAACGCCTTGTCAAATATATTCGTGTCTGATAATCTTGACCCAGATTTACAACCTTATTGCATTAGTGATATTATTACTTTGGCAGTGTGTAATAGTTTAAAAAATCTGTTACAGAATAATTTATGTTGGAGAAGACCATGCTTTCTCAAACTTCATTTGTTAAATAAGTTCATATTTTATAACAAAAATTTACATAAAATAAAATATGAACACCTATGGAAACGGATACACATATATTTACATATATACAAACATATATATATATATATATATATATGCCTAAAACTTCAGAAAATTACACTTCAACTGGCTGGAAAAGTGACATGAAAAAATTTAAATGATTTGTGTATAAAACATATCAAATAATATACTTTGATAGGTGTGAGTAGTAAAAAATGAAGTTGAAAAATGCCCAGTATGATAATGAGGAAATTTGATGCTCCATGAAAACCATAGTATTTAATTTCTAAAGGGAGTTGTTTTACTTTTCATCTTCATATGATCTTGGCAGAAGAATATTTTAGTTTTTGGTCTATTATGGCCCATAATTGTAAAACTTAAGAAAAATAGTGTATTAATATGATAAAATTAAATTATGCATATCAGTATATATTTACACACATTAACCCTAAGGTATATCTAAAGTAAACTAAGCAGAATGTTTAAAAAATAACAAAACAAATCTTTAAAAAATAAATATGATGCCAATCACTCACAAAATAAGCAAAAATACAACAAAGAAAAATCTATTTAATTTAGATAATGTAATGATACAATCCTGTGATTTTTCTCAACTTCATAACCAAAGAGAAGGCAATAATTCTGAGATTCTGTGTGACTATTTTATTGCCTATACAGGTCTCCCCCACTATCCAAAAGTAAAATGTTCCTATGAAACCTTTCATAAGCCAAAAAAGGCATAAAGCAAAGAATATCCACCACTTTTCAAAAATTTGCCTTTTGTCACTTTGCTCTTAAGAAAGACCTACATTAGTAAGGTAATGACTTTTTTTGTAAAAGTGAAAATCCTCTTTGGATTTCTTTCAGTTAGCAAAAAACAGGTATGGTAATTCCCCCTTACCCCTGGGGGATATGTTTCAAGACCCCCAGTGGATACCTGAAACTATGGATGGTATCGAACCCTCTATATACCATGTTTTATCCTATACTAACAGGTGAATAGTATATACAATGTTGATATGTTGGACAAAGGGATGATTCACGTACCGGACAGGACAGTGTGGGCAGGAATGTGATTTCATCATGCTACTCAGAATGGGGTGCAATTTAAAACTTATGATTTTTTAATTTCTGGAATTTTTCATTTAATAGTTTCTGACTGCAGTTGACTGTAGGTAACTCAAACTGTGGGAAGCAAAACTGCAGATAAGAGGTGACTTCTGTACTAATGCAGGTCTTTTGTGACAGCAAAAATATTGAGTTTTCCTATTCATGAGCATGGGATATCTCTCCATTTATTAATTCCTTTTGATTTCACTCAGCAGAGTTTCAGTTTTCCTCATATAGAACCTGTACATATTTTGTTAGAATTATACCTATTTCATTTTGGGGGTACTGATATAAATAGTATTGTGTTTTAAATTTCAAATTCCACTTGTTCATTGCTGGTATATAAGAAAGTGATTGCCTTTTGTATATTAACCTTATATCCTACAACCTTACTATAATTGCTTACTAGTTTCAAGAGTCTTATTGTCAACTTTTTAAATTTTCTATGTAGATGATCATGTCATCTATAAATAAATACAGTTTTATTTCTTCCTTTCCCATCTATATTCCCTCTACTTGTCTCATCACATTGTTAGTACTTCCAGTATGATGCTGAAAGAGAACTGCTGAGAGGAAACATCCTTTCCTTGTACCTGATCTTAGTGGGAAAGCTTTGAGTTTCTTACCATTGAGTATGATATAAGCTGTAGATTTTTTTGTAGATTTATTTTTATCAGGTTGAGGCAGTTCCCAAGTTCTAGTTTACCGAGTTTTTATTGTGAATGAGTGCTGGTTTTGTCAAAAGTTTTTTTCTGCATCTATTGATACAATCATGTAATTTTTCTTTCTTAGCCTGTTACTAATATGAATCACATAATTGATTTTTGAATGTTGAATCAGCCTTGCATACCTGGGAAAAATCCCATGTGTTTGTAGTGTACAATTCTTTATATACATTGTTGGATTAAATTTGTTTATATTTTGTTGAGGACTTTTGCATCTATCTTCATGAGAAATATTGGTCTGTAACTTTCTTTTCTTGTAATATCTTTGTCTGGTTTTGGTATTGGGGTAATGTTGGCCTCATAGAATGAGTTACAAATTATTTCCTCTGCTTCTATCCTCTAAAGAGATTGTACAGAATTGGCACAATTTCTTACTTCAATGTTTGGTAGTATTCACCAGTGAACTCATCTGGCCTGGTGCTTTCTGTTTTGAAAGCTTATTAATTCTTTTTTTTTTTTTAATTAATTAATTAATTTTTTATTTTTTGGTTGTGTTGGGTCTTCGTTTCTGTGTGAGGGCTTTCTCTAGTTGTGGCTAGCGGGGGCCACTCTTCATCGCGATGCGTGGGCCTCTCACTATGGCGGCCTCTCTTGTTGCGGAGCACAGGCTCCAGACGCGCAGGCTCAGTAGTTGCGGCTCATGGGCCTAGTTGCTCCGCGGCATGTGGCATCTTCCCATACCAGGGCTTGAACCCGTGTCCCCTGCATTGGCAGGCAGATTCTCAGCCACTGTGCCACCAGAGAAGCCCCAGCTTTTTAATTCTTGATTCAATTTCTCTAATGATACAGGCCTATTCAGATCATCCATTTATTCTTTATGAGTTTTGGCAGAATGTGTCTTTCAGGGAATTGGTTCATTTCACTAGGTTAGCAAAATTGTGGGCATGAAGTTGTTCATATGTTCTTAAGTTATATTTTTAGTGTCCATAGGATCTATAGGGATGTTTTCTCATTCATTTCTGATATTAGTAATTTGTGTTTTCTCTCTTTCTCTTAGTTAGCATGGTAGAGGTTTATTTATTTTATTGGTCTTTTCAAAGGAATGTCTTTTGGTTTCATTGATTTTTCTCTATTTTCCTTTTTTCATTTTCTTTGATTTCTGCTCTAATTTAGGTTATTTCTTTTCCTTTGCTTACTTTGGATTTAATTTCTCTTCTTTATCCATTTTCTTAAGGTGGAAAATTAGATCATTAATTAGATCTTTGTCCTTTTCTAATATATGTATTCAATGTTATAAATTTCCCTCTAAGCACTGCTTTTGTAGAATCTCCTCAAATATTAATAAATTTGGTTTCCATTTTAATTTACTTCCAATTTTCAAATTTTTCTTTTGAGATCATTTTTGACCCAGATGTTATTTAGAAATGTGTTGCTTAATCTCCTCATATTTTGGGATTTTCAATTTTCTTTCTGTTAGTGATTTTTAGTTTAATTCCTTTGTGGTCTGAGAGCAGACATTGTATGATTTCTGTTTTTTTTAATTTGTTAAGGTGTGTTTATGGATCACAATGTGGTCTATTTTGGTGAATATTCCATGTGAGCTTGAGAAGAATGTGTGTTCTGCTGTTGTTGGATGAAGAAGTCTATAGATGTCAATTATATTTAGTTGACTGACAGCTTTTTTGAGTTAAACTGTGTCCTTACTGATTTTCTGTCCATTTCTGGATCTTTTCTTTTTGAATAGAGGGATGTTAAAGTCTCCAACTATGATAGTGGATTCTTCTATTTCTCTGTAATACTATTAGTGTTTGCTTCATAGTTTGACATTCTTATTTTAGGTCCACACACGTTAAGGATTGTTATGTCTTCTTGAAGAATCGACCCCTTTATCATCATGTAATGTCCTTCTTTATCTCTGATAACTTTCCTTGCTTTGATGTCTGCTCTGTGTGGTATTAATATGGCTACTCTTGTTTTCTTTGATTATTGTTAGTATAGTAAACTTTTATCCACCAATTTTCTTTTAATCTATATCTGTCTTTACAAGTAAAGTGAATTTTTTTTTTGTCCACACATGTAGTTAGGTCTTGTTTTTTGATATACTTTTGCAATCTTTGTCTTTTAATTGGTTCATTTAGACCATTGGCATTCAAAGTTTTTTGATATAGTTGAATTAATGTTTACCATATTGATTATTGCTTTCTATTTATTGTTCTTGCACTCTTGCACTCTTTTTTTTCTTTGTCTTTCACTCTTTTCTGCCTTAAGTGGTTTTATTTATTTATTTATTTTCATTTATGGCTGTGTTGGGTCTTCGTTTCTGTGCGAGGGCTTTTCTCTAGTTGTGGCAAGTGGGGGCCACTCTTCATCGCGGTGCACGGGCCTCTCACTGTTGCGGCCTCTCTTGTTGCGGAGCACAGGCTCCAGACGTGCAGGCTCAGTAATTGCGGATCACGGGCCCAGCTGCTCCGCGGCATGTGGGATCTTCCCAGACCAGGGCTTGAACCCATGTCCCCTGAATTGGCAGGCAGATTCTCAACCACTGCGCCACCAGGGAAGCCCAACCTTAAGTGGTTTTAATTGAGCATTTTATATAAACCATTTTCTCTCTCTTCTTAGCATATTAGTTTCACTTCTTTTTTAGTTTTTGTAGTGGCATCCCAAGAGTTTGCAATATAAATTTATAGTTAATCTGAGTCTACTTTCAAATATAGGATTGGCCAAAAGTTCCTTAGGTTTTTAAGTAAAAATAAAAGACATATTTTTCATTTTCACCAAGAACTTTATTGAACAACATATTCACCATTATGTTCTACTACCTTCTGCCACTTTTCAGGCAACTTCATAATTCCATCTTCCCAAGACTTTTTATCTTTGTGAGCAAAGAACTGTTCCAGGTACCTTTTACAGTCTTCCAGGGAATTGACATTTTTCCCATTAAGGGAATTTTGTAAAGACCAAAATAAATGGAAATCCGAAGGTGTTATGTCTGATGAATATGGTGGATGAATCAGAACTTTCCAGCCAAGCTGTAACAGTTTTTGCCTGGTCATCAAAGAAACATGCAGTCTTGAGCTATCCTGGTGGAAGATTATGCATTTTCTGTTTACTAATTCTGGACGCTTTTCGTCGAGTGCTGCTTTCAGTTGGTCTAATTGGGAGCAGTACTTGTTGGAATTAATCGTTTTGTTTACCAGAAGGAGCTCATAATAGAGGACTCCCTTCCAATCCCACCATATGCACAACATCACCTTCTTTGGATGAAGACCAGTCTTTGGTGTGTCTGGTGGTGGTTCATTTCCCTTGCCCCACTATCTCTTCCATTCCACATTATTGTACAGTATCCAATTTTCATTGACCATCACAATTTGTTTTAAAAGTGGAACATTTTCATTACTTTTAAGTAGAGAATCGCATGCAGAAATATGATCAAGAAGGTTTTTTTCACCTAATTTATGTGGAACCCAAACATCAAAGCGATTAACATAACCAAGCTGGTGCAAATAATTTTCAACGCTTGATTTGGATATTTTGAGTATGTCAGCTATCTCTCACGTGGTATAACGTTGATTGTTGTCAATTAATGTCTTGATTTGATCGCTATCAACTTCAACTGGTCTACCCAACTGTGGAGCATCGTCCAGCAAGAAATCTCCAGCACAAAACTTCACAAACCACTTCTGACATGTTCAACCAGTCATAGCACCTTCTCCATATACTACACACATCTTTTTCTGCATTTCAGTTGCATTTTTACCTTTCTTGAAATAATAAAGCATAATATGCCAAAAATATTGCTTTTTTTCTTCCATCTTCAATATTAAAATGGTTACATAAAAATTCTCCAATTTTAATGTTTCTTTTAAAATGCACACTGATATGACAGCTGTCACAATGCAATCTAACAAAATTGTTTTGAATGAAGTTAAAGACAACTAAGTGCTACTAGAGCCATCTTATGGAAAAAACCGAATGAACCTTTTGGCCAACCCAATAATACTATACCACTTCGCAGGTAGTGTGGGTACATTTTAATAACAAAATAATACTAATTCCTCCATCCAGTCCCTTGTGTCATTGCTGTCATTCATTTCACTTATATTTAAGCATACATAAATACTGATATATATATAATATATAAGTATGTATATGTACATATAGGTATATGTAATACATAAGCATACATATAATATATATAGATACCTTTATATAGAAACATGCACAATCTAATACATTGCTATTATTTTGAACAAACTGTTATCTGTTAGGTCAACTAAGAATAAAAAAATAAATAAAAAGTTTTCATTTTACCTTTACTTACTTCTTCTTTGATGCTTTCCCATACTTATGTAGATCCTAGTTTCTGACCTATGTTATTTTCCTTCTTTCTAAAGGACTTCTTTTAACATTCCTTGCAAGGAAGGTCTACTGGCAACAAATTTCACTTTTTGTTCATCTGAGAAAGTGTTTATTTCTTTTTTTCATTTTTGAAGGGTAATTTCACAGTGTACATAATTCTTTCTAGGTTGGTGTTTTATTCTCTCAACACTTTAAATATTTCACTGCAGTGTCTTCTTGCTTGCATGGTTTCTGAGAAGAAGTTGGTTGTAATTCTTATCTCTGTTCTTCTATAGGAAAGATGTTTTTTCCCTCTATCTTCTTTCTAGATTTTTTCTTTATTTCCAATTTTCTGTATTTGGAAATGATACATCTAGGTGTAACTTTTTTGACATTTATCCTGTTTGGTGTGCTCTTAGCTTCCTAGATCTGTGGTGTGGGATTGACATTGATTTGGGGAAATTATCAGTCATTATTATTTCATTACGTTCTTTTTCTGACATTCTCATATGTATGCTACAGCTTTTGTAGTTATCCCACAGTCTTTGGATATTCTGTTATTTTTTTTCAGTCTGTTTTCTTTCCTTTTTGATTTTGAAGATTCTTTGATAGATCTTCTAGCTCAGAGATTCCTTCCTCAGCCATGTTCAGTGTATTAATGAGCAGTTTCAAGTGTACCATCAAAGGCATTCTTTATTTCTGTCACACTGTTTTTTATCTCTAACAATTCCTTTGGTCTTTTTTTAGGATTTCCATCTATCTGCTTACATTGCCCATCTTTTCTTGTGTGCTTTCTACTTTATCTATTAGAGACCTTAGTACCTCTTTTTCAAAGTATTGTTACTAAAAATTATTTTGAATAATCTTATATTATTATTTTTGCTTATTCATGACTCAAAGGGCCATTTTATTTACTTATTCTTACATAGGAATTCATAAATTCAATAGGTATCCATTAAGTGCCTCTTCCTTTTTTAAGATATAGTGTGGTATACAAAGGTAAAGTTAAGATACTCTTAACAAGCTTGAACAAGTGAATATAACATATCAATTTTATGAGACTATCAAAAAATACAATAGAAACATAAAGAAAATTAAATATTCCAGAATAAATTATGTAAATAATTTATAATGTCAAAAAAATTTCTGCATGGGAAAATTAATAAGCATAAATTTCCAGACATAGAAATTGTCTTTGTTCAGGAAACAGTTACAAATTTTCTTTGAGATAAAAAATACTGTTGGGGACTGTGGGACAGGAGTTTGCTAGCTAGTATTAATATAGTTTGAAGGCTTTACTATTAAGCAAAGTAATTTGGAATGCATGTGGTAGTTAAGTTAAGGGGTACATATTACATTATAAAAATGCATTAGAAATATTATATGGCAGTTCAAAAATTAGACTGAAAAAGGTGCTATATTTAAGAATATCAGTTCAGAAGTTAAAATCAAAACTGTAATTGAGGTAGTGATGGACAATCTACTTTGGAAGCAGCAGAATTAAATAAATAAATAATAATAAATAAATAATAATATAATAAATATATATTATATTATATAATATGTATAATTATGTATATTATATAATAAATATAATAAAATAAGTAATAATAAAAGGGGAAGAAAAGATGGCAATCAGGACTTGGAAGGACCAACTCTTAAAATCATAGAAATGCACATTGAGGACTGATCTTTGGATGGTTGATCTTCATTAATAAATATCCCAAATGGTCAATTAAAAAAAAGAAATCTTAGAAAAAAATATATTTCATAGCAGGAAACTTGTCTCAGAAAATCTTCTCATAAGGAGGTCAATGTATTTTTAAGTATCTTTACAATAGAGGTTTCATCTTGCCACATTTACCATGACTGCTAACTATATTTTTAATTTTGACAAATATATTTTATTTGTTTTATAATTTCTCTTTTAAAATAACTGCCCTTTTCATTAAATTGATTTCTTTGAGGTTCTATATTTTATCTTTTTATAATTTTAAGCATTCTAGTATTATTTTCATCCTAAATTCTTCTATGAATGCTAATTATTTTGGTTTTTATTCTTGCTTTTTTGTAGATTTATTTCTTGATATTGTTTTAAATCATTTAAGGTAAGCTCATCTCATCAGAAGTCATTTTATTCATTTACAGTTTCCTTATTTTTCAGTTGTAGGTGTGTTTCTACAAGATGGTATTTTGCTTGCTTCTGTCATAGTCCAAGAAACTTCATAATTCCTTAATCAGTTTTTACAGTAATTCTTTGGCTGTATTCCAGCACTGTCTTTATGGTATAAATTCTGAACTCTGACTGTACAATTCATAATTGTTTCAGATTTAAGGCTTTAATTTCTCTCAAAGGAGTAAGTTTTTAAAACTCAATGTCACAGATAGATGACAAACATTATTGTCATCCCTCTAGCTAAAGGTAGGTTGAGGATGTAGCTTCATTTGCTAATTTATTTTCTTTTCTTTCTCAACAAATTAATTTTTTATTGAGGTATAGTTGATGTACAGTTTTATATAGGTTGCAGGTATACAATATACTGATTCACAATTTTTAAAGGTTATACTCCATTTATAGTTATTATAAAATATTGGCTATATTCCCTGTGTTGTACGATACACCCTTGCAGCTTATTTTATACATAATTGTTTGTATCTCTTAATCCCTTACCCCTATATTGTCCCTCCCTGCTTCTCCCACCCCACTGGTAACCACTGGTTTGTTCCCTATATCTGTGAGTCTGCTTCTTACAGTAGTTCTATTTTGGGTTTTCTTGAGAAAACTCCATACTGTTTTCCACAGTGGCTTTACCAGTTTACATTCCCACCAACGGTGTATCCACGTCCTCACCAACAATTGTTATTTGTGTTCTTTTTGATGATAACCATTATGAGAGGTGTGAGATGATATCTCATTGTGGTTTTGATTTTCATTTCCCTGATGATTAGCGATGTTGAGCATCTCTTCATGTGCTTGTTGGACATCTGCATTTCCTCTTTGGAAAAATGTTTATTCAGGTCTTCTGCCCATGTTTTAATCAAATTGTTTGTTTTTTGATGTTGAGTTATATGAACTGTTTATATATTTTGGATATTAACCCCTTGTTGGCCATATCATTTGTAAATATTTTCTCCCATTCAGTAAGTTGTCTTTTCCTTTTATCAATGGTTTCCTTTGCTGTGCAAAAGCTTTTAAGTTTAATTTTGTCCCATTTGTTTATTTTTGCTTTTATTTCCTTTGCTTTAGGAGACAGATCCAAAAAAATATTGCTACAATTTATATCAAAGAGTGTTCTGCCTATGTTTTCTTTTAGTTTTATGGTTTCTGATCTTACATTCAGGTCTTTAATCCACTCTTGAGTTTTTGTATATGGTGTTAGAGAATGTTCTGATTTCATTCTTTTACGTGTAGCTGTCCAGTTTTCCCGGCACCACTTATTGAAGAGACTCTCTTTTCTCCATTGTATATCCTTGCCTCCTTTGTCATAGATTAATTAACCGTATGTGTATGCTAATTTCTTTTTAAGTTGTGTGGCAGCACTTCAAAGTTTCAGGAATGTCACTCCCATTTTTTTTTAGTTAAGGGGATAAAGTCATCCCATGGTCTCAGTCAATCAGATGACTCAAACGCATGCTCTTATCAGGATGTCAGTTTGTTCTTTCCTCTTTGGTTTTGAATTCCTTCTCTATTTCTAGCAATTGTTATTTCATTTCCTTTATTCTTAACTGTAATAAAGAGGCTGATTTCATTTTTGATGTGTGACTGCTGACATCTTGCAAGCCCAAGACTTCTTTATGTACCTCTTGCCCCAAACCTTAGCAAGCCCATTTAAAAATCCACTGGCTCCCTCCATTAGCTCTGGTGAAAAGTTCAAACCACACAAAATCCAGGACCATGAGTGGGAACATTAAACTGGAAGTCACTCCCTAGCCACTATAGAACTCGAAATTATTTATCCCTCCTTGTTCAAATAAGTCATTTTTGTACCTTTGTGTAAGACTGCCTTGCTGTGCTAAGAAAACTTAATAATAATAGTAAGAAATCTCTTTATACCTCTTGGTACTTGGGTGCATCATCTATCTCAATATCTGAACCAAATTTTGGATTTGGGGTTGATCTGTCCTCCTTTGAACAACTACAAGACACTAACCCAGGTGTCGCTTACGAATAATTTTTACACTAATTTATATTGTGGCAGGGGTCCAGGGGTCATTCCATCATTTTGTTAGATGCCAATGTACAAATATTTTCCAATTTGAATAGTTACTTTTAGACAGGCAAACATTTAGATATATTACATTGCATCCACTGTGCTGACAAAGGAAAAATAGAAACAAGATAATACGGCATGTAGTTAACATTGTAAAATGAACACTCTCCTACATTGCTGATGGGATGGTAAATTAGTACCTTCCTGCAACCAATTTGTTAACATTTGAAAGAAGCCTTCAGAATGAGAAACACAGAATGGATAGGGAAAAAAAATGCTCACAACTGAACCAGGGGAAAGGAGTCACTAAGCCCTCAAATATTTTTTAAACTTCTCTTTAACTTTAAAAATAAAATGAAAAAATTAGTAAAATGAAAGGAACACTTATAAGGCACATGCTGAAAATGGATGTCATAATTGAGTTTAATACTGTATGACTTAGAGCTGTTATTTTAAACCTCACTTCCCATCTTCAGACACACACACAAACACACACACAAGAGCATTAATCAATTATAAAGAAAAAGCATCAACATTAGTTCTTTATTTTGAAGGCTTAGAATTATAATTTAAAAGTGAATCAAGGAAATAAATGTACACTTAGTGCCTGTGACAGTACCACCCAAAATGGCCAAAAAATTTCATTCTGTGCACTATAATTTTATATACTGAAACTAGTGATGGGAATTTTTCTTAATTTCAAGGTTTCAAGGTGAAGAAGTGGAATTGCACATTCTTACATTAAATAAGTTGTGTTGCTAGTCAGCTTCTCTGGGAAATAGGCTCTGATACAGAAATTCATATGCAAGAAGTTTATTGCTTTCAGGAATAACATCTATGGAACAGTAAAAGAACAGGACCGAACAGAGGAATAATTAGAATTGCATGCCATTGCAGTGAAGACCTCAGACAATCCTGCTAGCGCTAAGATAACCCTTTAGCACTGTCATGAATGGAGGGAAAGAAAATAAGCTTTATACCAGTTCCTCACCCCAACCTGTCTCACCACCCCTCTGTTGGCCAGTCATTGGACAAGGGCTGCATTTCCAGAAGGACACATAATCTTGCTAAGGTGGTTCTCTAAAACTTAGATTAATTTCTTCAGAGAGAGTCAGCTGAGAGACTGCACTCCCAGCAGCTGGAGGAATGAGTGCTTCAGTCCTGAAGGTGGTTGAGGATTTTTGAATCACTTGAGTTTTTTGTGATACTTTAAGTTTGATGAGTTGAAGTTAGAGGTATTTGAACTCATTCCAAGTTCAGCATAAAAGCACTCAAAGCTTTATCAGACTTATAATACTCCCTGGACCTCAGCTAATCTTTACTGGGGGAGAAGAAAGGAGGTAAAACAAATTTATAGTTGTGCAGGCTTTGAAATGCCTTAAGAGTGATGAGAACAATGTGCAAAGTTCCCCAAAGTAAAGCCTTTTGCCAAATGAGTCCATATCTTGAGACTGCTGAGAAAGGATGTCTGACAGTGTATGGGAATGGTTTCTTTAGAAGAAGGTCACATCAGAAGCAATGTACTAGTCACACGTGTATTAGTGACAGATCTATATCCTGAACATAGAGACTCAAAATATTACATTTTGAAGGAATAGGATAGCAAGTGGGCTAAATCTGTTCAGACTAGAGAAATGACCTCTTTTCTTCCATGCAATGTAAAGAAAATTGGTCACATATTTGTTTGCAATCATAAACATATCTAATGTTTTACTGCAATGTCAGGTACTTACAAATAATGAACATAATGAAAATATTACTTCTAAAAATGTTTTCATGGGAAATTAAGTTTTATAAACAAGAAATTTCTTTGCTTTTTTTCCTTTTTGAATATAGTTTGCAAAATTGAGAAAGAGATCTTTCAGGGTAACATGGTCACATGTCCCTCCGATAAAATTAATTAATTTCTACTGAATTCTTTGACAATAAAATTTTGGCATTTTAATATGTGGTCTGATTTATACGACCACTCCATTGAAAAATATAAAATGATTATTGTGATTTTGTACTACCCAGTATAGAGAAACTACATCATTTTCATTTTTTTCATTTCATTTTATTACCTCATACTCATAATATCTAGTGACCTATGCCTGGCAGTTGGTGTAAAACACATGCATCAGAAATTAGAACATTAGAAATTTCATGTAACATCAGACCATCTTAGTCACCAGTACGTGGAACAAAACAAATTGCATCCTG